>NW_027369497.1:0-42277 GCF_046119375.1 Phyllobates terribilis
GAAGATTGTAAATGGCAAAAACAGTAAATATCTACACATTGCAAGGTGCCAATTCTGGAAATTTTTTTGCTTTTTCCTGCTAATCCTAGTATGATAAAGAAGATTCAAAGAGAGTGAGATGCCAGCTCCTTTCATTCAGTCAGTAGCTTCAAACATTTCTGGACGTTTTTCAATGGCAAAAATCAATGAATATTTGTAAATGCACAAACAGTAATATCTCCACATTGCAAGGTGCAATTCTGAAATTTTTTGCTTTTTCCTGTTAATCCTAGCATGATAAAGAAGATTCAAAGAGAGTGAGGTGCCAGCTCCTTTCATTCAGTCAGTAGCTTCAAACATTTCTGGTATATGAATAACATGATGTTTTTTCAGTGGCAAAATCAATGAATATTGTAAATGCACAAACAGTAATATCTCCACATTGCAAGGTGCAATTCTGAAATTTTTTGCTTTTTCCTGCTAATCCTAGCATGATAAAGAAGATTCAAAGAGAGTGAGATGCCAGCTCCTTTCATTCAGTCAGTAGCTTCAAACATTTCTGGTATATGAAAAACATGTTTTTCAATGGCAAAAATCAATGAATATTGTAAATGCACAAACAGTAATATCTCCACATTGCAAGGTGCAATTCTGAAATTTTTTGCTTTTCCTGCTAATCCTAGCATGATAAAGAAGATTCAAAGAGAGTGAGATGCCAGCTCCTTTCATTCAGTCAGTAGCTTCAAACATTTCTGGACGTTTTTCAATGGCAAAAATCAATGAATATTGTAAATGCACAAACAGTAATATCTCCACATTGCAAGGTGCAATTCTGAAATTTTGCTTTTTCCTGTTAATCCTAGCATGATAAAGAAGATTCAAAGAGAGTGAGATGCCAGCTCCTTTCATTCAGTCAGTAGCTTCAAACATTTCTGGACGTTTTTCAATGGCAAAATCAATGAATATTGTAAATGCACAAACAGTAATATCTCCACATTGCAAGGTGCAATTCTGAAAATTTTTTGCTTTTTCCTGCTAATCCTAGCATGATAAAGAAGATTCAAAGAGAGTGAGATGCCAGCTCCTTTCATTGTCAGTAGCTTCAAACATTTCTGGTATATGAAAAACATGTTTTTCAATGGCAAAAATTCAATGAATATTGTAAATGCACAAACAGTAATATCTCCACATTTGCAAGGTGCAATTCTGAAATTTTTTGCTTTTTCCCTGCTAATCCTAGCATGATAAAGGAAGATTCAAAGAGAGTGAGATGCCAGCCTCCTTTCATTCAGTCAGTAGCTTCAAACATTTCTGGTATATGAAAACGTTTTCAATGGCAAAAATCAATGAATATTGTAAATGGCCACAAACAGTAATATCTACAACATTGCAAGGTGCAATTCTGAAATTTTTTGCTTTTTTCCTGCTAATCCTAGCATGATAAAGAAGATTTCAAAGAGAGTGAGATGCCAGCTCCTTTCATTCAGTCAGTAGCTTCCAAACATTTCTGGTATATGAAAAAACATGTTTTTTCAATGGCAAAAATCAAATGAATATTGTAAATGCACAAACAGTAATATCTCCACATTGCAAGGTGCAATTCTGAAATTTTTTGCTTTTTCCTGCTAATCCTAGCATGATAAGAGATTCAAAGAGAGTGAGATGCCAGCTCCTTTCATTCAGTCAGTAGCTTCAAACATTTCTGGTATATGAAAAACATGTTTTTCAATGGCAAAAATCAATGATATTGTAAATGCACAAACAGTAATATCTCCACATTGCAAGGTGCAATTCTGAAATTTTTTGCTTTTTCCTGTTAATCCTAGCATGATAAAGAAGATTCAAAGAGAGTGAGATGCCAGCTCCTTTCATTCAGTCAGTAGCTTCAAACATTTCTGGTATATGAATAAAAATGATGTTTTTCAATGGCAAAAATCAATGAATATTGTAAATGCACAAACAGTAATATCTCCACATTGCAAGGTGCAATTCTGAATTTTTTTGCTTTTTCCTGCTAATCCTAGCATGATAAAGAAGATTCAAAGAGAGTGAGATGCCAGCTCCTTTCATTCAGTGAGTAGCTTCAAACATTTCTGGACGTTTTTCAATGGCAAAAATCAATGAATATTGTAAATGCACAAACAGTAATATCTCCACATTGCAAGGTGCAATTCTGAAATTTTTTGCTTTTTCGTGCTAAATCCTAGCATGATAAAGAAGATTCAAAGAGAGTGAGATGCCAGCTCCTTTCATTCAGTCAGTAGCTTCAACATTTCTGGACGTTTTTCAATGGCAAAAATCAATGAATATTGTAAATGCACAAACAGTAATATCTCCACATTGCAAGGTGCAATTCTGAAATTTCTTGCTTTTTCCTGCTAATCCTAGCATGATAAAGAAGATTCAAAGAGAGTGAGATGCCAGCTCCTTTCATTCAGTCAGTAGCTTCAAACATTCTGGTATGAATAACATGATGTTTTTCAATGGCAAAAATCAATGAATATTGTAAATGCACAACAGTAATATCTCCACATTGCAAGGTGCAATTCTGAAATTTTTGCTTTTTCCTGCTAATCCTAGCATGATAAAGAAGATTCAAAGAGAGTGAGATGCCAGCTCCTTTCATTCAGTCAGTAGCTTCAAACATTTCTGGACGTTTTTCAATGGCAAAAAATCAATGAATATTGTAAATGCACAAACAGTAATATCTCCACATTGCAAGGTGCAATTCTGAAATTTTTGCTTTTTCCTGCCTAATCCTAGCATGATAAAGAAGATTCAAAGAGAGTGAGATGTCAGCTCCTTTCATTCAGTCAGTAGCTTCAAACATTTCTGGGACAGTTTTTCAATGGCAAAAATCAATGAATATTGTAAATGCACAAACAGTAATATCTCCACATTGCAAGGTGCAATTCTGAAATTTTTTGCTGTTTCCTGCTAATCCTAGCAGGATAAAGAAGATTCAAAGAGAGTGAGATGCCAGCTCCTTTCATTCAGTCAGTAGCTCAACATTTCTGGTATATGAAAAACATGTTTTTCAATGGCAAAAATCAATGAATATTGTAAATGCACAAACAGTAATATCTCCACATTGCAAGGTGCAATTCTGAAATTTTTTGCTTTTTCCTGCTAATCCTAGCATGATAAAGAAGATTCAAAGAGAGTGAGATGCCAGCTCCTTTCATTCAGTCAGTAGCTTCAAACATTTCTGGTATATGAAAAACATATTTTTCAATGGCAAAAATCAATGAATATTGTAAAATGCAAAACAGTAATATCTCCACATTGCAAGGTGCAATTCTGAAATTTTTTGCTTTTTCCTGCTAATCCTAGCATGATAAAGAAGATTCAAAGAGAGTGAGATGCCAGCTCCTTTCATTCAGTCAGTAGCTTCAAACATTTCTGGTATATGAAAAACGTTTTTCAATGGCAAAAATCAATGAATATTGTAAATGCACAAACAGTAATATCTCCACATTGCAAGGTGCAATTCTGAAATTTTTTGCTTTTTCCTGCTAATCCTAGCAGGATAAAGAAGATTCAAAGAGAGTGAGATGCCAGCTCCTTTCATTCAGTCAGTAGCTTCAAACATTTCTGGTATATGAAAAACATGTTTTTCAATGGCAAAAATCAATGAATATTGTAAATGCACAAACAGTAATATCTCCACATTGCAAGGTGCAATTCTGAAATTTTTTGCTTTTTCCTGTTAATCCTAGCATGATAAAGAAGATTCAAAGAGAGTGAGATGCCAGCTCCTTTCATTCAGTCAGTAGCTTCAAACATTTCTGGTATATGAATAACATGATGTTTTTCAATGGCAAAAATCAATGAATATTTTAAATGCACAAACAGTAATATCTCCACATTGCAAGGTGCAATTCTGAAATTTTTTGCTTTTTCCTGCTAATCCTAGCATGATAAAGAAGATTCAAAGAGAGTGAGATGCCAGCTCCTTTCATTCAGTCAGTAGCTTCAAACATTTCTGGACGTTTTTCAATGGCAAAAATCAATGAATATTGTAAATGCACAAACAGTAATATCTCCACATTGCAAGGTGCAATTCTGAAATTTTTTGCTTTTTCCTGCTAATCCTAGCAGGATAAAGAAGATTCAAAGAGAGTGAGATGCCAGCTCCTTTCATTCAGTCAGTAGCTTCAAACATTTCTGGTATATGAAAAACATGTTTTTCAATGGCAAAAATCAATGAATATTGTAAATGCACAAACAGTAATATCTCCACATTGCAAGGTGCAATTCTGAAATTTTTTGCTTTTTCCTGCTAATCCTAGCATGATAAAGAAGATTCAAAGAGAGTGAGATGCCAGCTCCTTTCATTCAGTCAGTAGCTTCAAACATTTCTGGTATATGAAAAACGTTTTTCAATGGCAAAAATCAATGAATATTGTAAATGCACAAACAGTAATATCTACACATTGCAAGGTGCAATTCTGAAATTTTTTGCTTTTTCCTGCTAATCCTAGTATGATAAAGAAGATTCAAAGAGAGTGAGATGCCAGCTCCTTTCATTCAGTCAGTAGCTTCAAACATTTCTGGACGTTTTTCAATGGCAAAAATCAATGAATATTGTAAATGCACAAACAGTAATATCTCCACATTGCAAGGTGCAATTCTGAAATTTTTTGCTTTTTCCTGTTAATCCTAGCATGATAAAGAAGATTCAAAGAGAGTGAGGTGCCAGCTCCTTTCATTCAGTCAGTAGCTTCAAACATTTCTGGTATATGAATAACATGATGTTTTTCAATGGCAAAAATCAATGAATATTGTAAATGCACAAACAGTAATATCTCCACATTGCAAGGTGCAATTCTGAAATTTTTTGCTTTTTCCTGCTAATCCTAGCATGATAAAGAAGATTCAAAGAGAGTGAGATGCCAGCTCCTTTCATTCAGTCAGTAGCTTCAAACATTTCTGGTATATGAAAAACATGTTTTTCAATGGCAAAAATCAATGAATATTGTAAATGCACAAACAGTAATATCTCCACATTGCAAGGTGCAATTCTGAAATTTTTTGCTTTTTCCTGCTAATCCTAGCATGATAAAGAAGATTCAAAGAGAGTGAGATGCCAGCTCCTTTCATTCAGTCAGTAGCTTCAAACATTTCTGGACGTTTTTCAATGGCAAAAATCAATGAATATTGTAAATGCACAAACAGTAATATCTCCACATTGCAAGGTGCAATTCTGAAATTTTTTGCTTTTTCCTGTTAATCCTAGCATGATAAAGAAGATTCAAAGAGAGTGAGATGCCAGCTCCTTTCATTCAGTCAGTAGCTTCAAACATTTCTGGACGTTTTTCAATGGCAAAAATCAATGAATATTGTAAATGCACAAACAGTAATATCTCCACATTGCAAGGTGCAATTCTGAAATTTTTTGCTTTTTCCTGCTAATCCTAGCATGATAAAGAAGATTCAAAGAGAGTGAGATGCCAGCTCCTTTCATTCAGTCAGTAGCTTCAAACATTTCTGGTATATGAAAAACATGTTTTTCAATGGCAAAAATCAATGAATATTGTAAATGCACAAACAGTAATATCTCCACATTGCAAGGTGCAATTCTGAAATTTTTTGCTTTTTCCTGCTAATCCTAGCATGATAAAGAAGATTCAAAGAGAGTGAGATGCCAGCTCCTTTCATTCAGTCAGTAGCTTCAAACATTTCTGGTATATGAAAAACATGTTTTTCAATGGCAAAAATCAATGAATATTGTAAATGCACAAACAGTAATATCTCCACATTGCAAGGTGCAATTCTGAAATTTTTTGCTTTTTCCTGCTAATCCTAGCATGATAAAGAAGATTCAAAGAGAGTGAGATGCCAGCTCCTTTCATTCAGTCAGTAGCTTCAAACATTTCTGGTATATGAAAAACGTTTTTCAATGGCAAAAATCAATGAATATTGTAAATGCACAAACAGTAATATCTACACATTGCAAGGTGCAATTCTGAAATTTTTTGCTTTTTCCTGCTAATCCTAGTATGATAAAGAAGATTCAAAGAGAGTGAGATGCCAGCTCCTTTCATTCAGTCAGTAGCTTCAAACATTTCTGGACGTTTTTCAATGGCAAAAATCAATGAATATTGTAAATGCACAAACAGTAATATCTCCACATTGCAAGGTGCAATTCTGAAATTTTTTGCTTTTTCCTGTTAATCCTAGCATGATAAAGAAGATTCAAAGAGAGTGAGGTGCCAGCTCCTTTCATTCAGTCAGTAGCTTCAAACATTTCTGGTATATGAATAACATGATGTTTTTCAATGGCAAAAATCAATGAATATTGTAAATGCACAAACAGTAATATCTCCACATTGCAAGGTGCAATTCTGAAATTTTTTGCTTTTTCCTGCTAATCCTAGCATGATAAAGAAGATTCAAAGAGAGTGAGATGCCAGCTCCTTTCATTCAGTCAGTAGCTTCAAACATTTCTGGTATATGAATAACATGATGTTTTTCAATGGCAAAAATCAATGAATATTTTAAATGCACAAACAGTAATATCTCCACATTGCAAGGTGCAATTCTGAAATTTTTTGCTTTTTCCTGCTAATCCTAGCATGATAAAGAAGATTCAAAGAGAGTGAGATGCCAGCTCCTTTCATTCAGTCAGTAGCTTCAAACATTTCTGGACGTTTTTCAATGGCAAAAATCAATGAATATTGTAAATGCACAAACAGTAATATCTCCACATTGCAAGGTGCAATTCTGAAATTTTTTGCTTTTTCCTGCTAATCCTAGCATGATAAAGAAGATTCAAAGAGAGTGAGATGCCAGCTCCTTTCATTCAGTCAGTAGCTTCAAACATTTCTGGACGTTTTTCAATGGCAAAAATCAATGAATATTGTAAATGCACAAACAGTAATATCTCCACATTGCAAGGTGCAATTCTGAAATTTTTTGCTTTTTCCTGCTAATCCTAGCAAGATAAAGAAGATTCAAAGAGAGTGAGATGCCAGCTCCTTTCATTCAGTCAGTAGCTTCAAACATTTCTGGTATATGAAAAACATGTTTTTCAATGGCAAAAATCAATGAATATTGTAAATGCACAAACAGTAATATCTCCACATTGCAAGGTGCAATTCTGAAATTTTTTCCTTTTTCCTGCTAATCCTAGCATGATAAAGAAGATTCAAAGAGAGTGAGATGCCAGCTCCTTTCATTCAGTCAGTAGCTTCAAACATTTCTGGTATATGAAAAACGTTTTTCAATGGCAAAAATCAATGAATATTGTAAATGCACAAACAGTAATATCTACACATTGCAAGGTGCAATTCTGAAATTTTTTGCTTTTTCCTGCTAATCCTAGTATGATAAAGAAGATTCAAAGAGAGTGAGATGCCAGCTCCTTTCATTCAGTCAGTAGCTTCAAACATTTCTGGACGTTTTTCAATGGCAAAAATCAATGAATATTGTAAATGCACAAACAGTAATATCTCCACATTGCAAGGTGCAATTCTGAATTTTTTTGCTTTTTCCTGTTAATCCTAGCATGATAAAGAAGATTCAAAGAGAGTGAGGTGCCAGCTCCTTTCATTCAGTCAGTAGCTTCAAACATTTCTGGTATATGAATAACATGATGTTTTTCAATGGCAAAAATCAATGAATATTGTAAATGCACAAACAGTAATATCTCCACATTGCAAGGTGCAATTCTGAAATTTTTTGCTTTTTCCTGCTAATCCTAGCATGATAAAGAAGATTCAAAGAGAGTGAGATGCCAGCTCCTTTCATTCAGTCAGTAGCTTCAAACATTTCTGGTATATGAAAAACATGTTTTTCAATGGCAAAAATCAATGAATATTGTAAATGCACAAACAGTAATATCTCCACATTGCAAGGTGCAATTCTGAAATTTTTTGCTTTTTCCTGCTAATCCTAGCATGATAAAGAAGATTCAAAGAGAGTGAGATGCCAGCTCCTTTCATTCAGTCAGTAGCTTCAAACATTTCTGGACGTTTTTCAATGGCAAAAATCAATGAATATTGTAAATGCACAAACAGTAATATCTCCACATTGCAAGGTGCAATTCTGAAATTTTTTGCTTTTTCCTGTTAATCCTAGCATGATAAAGAAGATTCAAAGAGAGTGAGATGCCAGCTCCTTTCATTCAGTCAGTAGCTTCAAACATTTCTGGACGTTTTTCAATGGCAAAAATCAATGAATATTGTAAATGCACAAACAGTAATATCTCCACATTGCAAGGTGCAATTCTGAAATTTTTTGCTTTTTCCTGCTAATCCTAGCATGATAAAGATTCAAAGAGAGTGAGATGCCAGCTCCTTTCATTCAGTCAGTAGCTTCAAACATTTCTGGTATATGAAAAACAGGTTTTTCAATGGCAAAAATCAATGAATATTGTAAATGCACAAACAGTAATATCTCCACATTGCAAGGTGCAATTCTGAAATTTTTTGCTTTTTCCTGCTAATCCTAGCATGATAAAGAAGATTCAAAGAGAGTGAGATGCCAGCTCCTTTCATTCAGTCAGTAGCTTCAAACATTTCTGGTATATGAAAAACGTTTTTCAATGGCAAAAATCAATGAATATTGTAAATGCACAAACAGTAATATCTACACATTGCAAGGTGCAATTCTGAAATTTTTTGCTTTTTCCTGCTAATCCTAGTATGATAAAGAAGATTCAAAGAGAGTGAGATGCCAGCTCCTTTCATTCAGTCAGTAGCTTCAAACATTTCTGGTATATGAAAAACATGTTTTTCAATGGCAAAAATCAATGAATATTGTAAATGCACAAACAGTAATATCTCCACATTGCAAGGTGCAATTCTGAAATTTTTTGCTTTTTCCTGCTAATCCTAGCATGATAAAGAAGATTCAAAGAGAGTGAGATGCCAGCTCCTTTCATTCAGTCAGTAGCTTCAAACATTTCTGGTATATGAAAAACGTTTTTCAATGGCAAAAATCAATGAATATTGTAAATGCACAAACAGTAATATCTACACATTGCAAGGTGCAATTCTGAAATTTTTTGCTTTTTCCTGCTAATCCTAGTATGATAAAGAAGATTCAAAGAGAGTGAGATGCCAGCTCCTTTCATTCAGTCAGTAGCTTCAAACATTTCTGGACGTTTTTCAATGGCAAAAATCAATGAATATTGTAAATGCACAAACAGTAATATCTCCACATTGCAAGGTGCAATTCTGAAATTTTTTGCTTTTTCCTGTTAATCCTAGCATGATAAAGAAGATTCAAAGAGAGTGAGGTGCCAGCTCCTTTCATTCAGTCAGTAGCTTCAAACATTTCTGGTATATGAATAACATGATGTTTTTCAATGGCAAAAATCAATGAATATTGTAAATGCACAAACAGTAATATCTCCACATTGCAAGGTGCAATTCTGAAATTTTTTGCTTTTTCCTGCTAATCCTAGCATGATAAAGAAGATTCAAAGAGAGTGAGATGCCAGCTCCTTTCATTCAGTCAGTAGCTTCAAACATTTCTGGTATATGAATAACATGATGTTTTTCAATGGCAAAAATCAATGAATATTTTAAATGCACAAACAGTAATATCTCCACATTGCAAGGTGCAATTCTGAAATTTTTTGCTTTTTCCTGCTAATCCTAGCATGATAAAGAAGATTCAAAGAGAGTGAGATGCCAGCTCCTTTCATTCAGTCAGTAGCTTCAAACATTTCTGGACGTTTTTCAATGGCAAAAATCAATGAATATTGTAAATGCACAAACAGTAATATCTCCACATTGCAAGGTGCAATTCTGAAATTTTTTGCTTTTTCCTGCTAATCCTAGCATGATAAAGAAGATTCAAAGAGAGTGAGATGCCAGCTCCTTTCATTCAGTCAGTAGCTTCAAACATTTCTGGACGTTTTTCAATGGCAAAAATCAATGAATATTGTAAATGCACAAACAGTAATATCTCCACATTGCAAGGTGCAATTCTGAAATTTTTTGCTTTTTCCTGCTAATCCTAGCAAGATAAAGAAGATTCAAAGAGAGTGAGATGCCAGCTCCTTTCATTCAGTCAGTAGCTTCAAACATTTCTGGTATATGAAAAACATGTTTTTCAATGGCAAAAATCAATGAATATTGTAAATGCACAAACAGTAATATCTCCACATTGCAAGGTGCAATTCTGAAATTTTTTGCTTTTTCCTGCTAATCCTAGCATGATAAAGAAGATTCAAAGAGAGTGAGATGCCAGCTCCTTTCATTCAGTCAGTAGCTTCAAACATTTCTGGTATATGAAAAACGTTTTTCAATGGCAAAAATCAATGAATATTGTAAATGCACAAACAGTAATATCTACACATTGCAAGGTGCAATTCTGAAATTTTTTGCTTTTTCCTGCTAATCCTAGTATGATAAAGAAGATTCAAAGAGAGTGAGATGCCAGCTCCTTTCATTCAGTCAGTAGCTTCAAACATTTCTGGACGTTTTTCAATGGCAAAAATCAATGAATATTGTAAATGCACAAACAGTAATATCTCCACATTGCAAGGTGCAATTCTGAAATTTTTTGCTTTTTCCTGTTAATCCTAGCATGATAAAGAAGATTCAAAGAGAGTGAGGTGCCAGCTCCTTTCATTCAGTCAGTAGCTTCAAACATTTCTGGTATATGAATAACATGATGTTTTTCAATGGCAAAAATCAATGAATATTGTAAATGCACAAACAGTAATATCTCCACATTGCAAGGTGCAATTCTGAAATTTTTTGCTTTTTCCTGCTAATCCTAGCATGATAAAGAAGATTCAAAGAGAGTGAGATGCCAGCTCCTTTCATTCAGTCAGTAGCTTCAAACATTTCTGGTATATGAAAAACATGTTTTTCAATGGCAAAAATCAATGAATATTGTAAATGCACAAACAGTAATATCTCCACATTGCAAGGTGCAATTCTGAAATTTTTTGCTTTTTCCTGCTAATCCTAGCATGATAAAGAAGATTCAAAGAGAGTGAGATGCCAGCTCCTTTCATTCAGTCAGTAGCTTCAAACATTTCTGGACGTTTTTCAATGGCAAAAATCAATGAATATTGTAAATGCACAAACAGTAATATCTCCACATTGCAAGGTGCAATTCTGAAATTTTTTGCTTTTTCCTGTTAATCCTAGCATGATAAAGAAGATTCAAAGAGAGTGAGATGCCAGCTCCTTTCATTCAGTCAGTAGCTTCAAACATTTCTGGACGTTTTTCAATGGCAAAAATCAATGAATATTGTAAATGCACAAACAGTAATATCTCCACATTGCAAGGTGCAATTCTGAAATTTTTTGCTTTTTCCTGCTAATCCTAGCATGATAAAGATTCAAAGAGAGTGAGATGCCAGCTCCTTTCATTCAGTCAGTAGCTTCAAACATTTCTGGTATATGAAAAACATGTTTTTCAATGGCAAAAATCAATGAATATTGTAAATGCACAAACAGTAATATCTCCACATTGCAAGGTGCAATTCTGAAATTTTTTGCTTTTTCCTGCTAATCCTAGCATGATAAAGAAGATTCAAAGAGAGTGAGATGCCAGCTCCTTTCATTCAGTCAGTAGCTTCAAACATTTCTGGTATATGAAAAACGTTTTTCAATGGCAAAAATCAATGAATATTGTAAATGCACAAACAGTAATATCTACACATTGCAAGGTGCAATTCTGAAATTTTTTGCTTTTTCCTGCTAATCCTAGTATGATAAAGAAGATTCAAAGAGAGTGAGATGCCAGCTCCTTTCATTCAGTCAGTAGCTTCAAACATTTCTGGACGTTTTTCAATGGCAAAAATCAATGAATATTGTAAATGCACAAACAGTAATATCTCCACATTGCAAGGTGCAATTCTGAAATTTTTTGCTTTTTCCTGCTAATCCTAGCATGATAAAGAAGATTCAAAGAGAGTGAGATGTCAGCTCCTTTCATTCAGTCAGTAGCTTCAAACATTTCTGGTATATGAAAAACATGTTTTTCAAATGCAAAAATCAATGAATATTGTAAATGCACAAACAGTAATATCTCCACATTGCAAGGTGCAATTCTGAAATTTTTTGCTTTTTCCTGCTAATCCTAGCATGATAAAGAAGATTTAAAGAGAGTGAGATGCCAGCTCCTTTCATTCAGTCAGTAGCTTCAAACATTTCTGGACGTTTTTCAATGGCAAAAATCAATGAATATTGTAAATGCACAAACAGTAATATCTCCACATTGCAAGGTGCAATTCTGAAATTTTTTGCTTTTTCCTGTTAATCCTAGCATGATAAAGAAGATTCAAAGAGAGTGAGATGCCAGCTCCTTTCATTCAGTCAGTAGCTTCAAACATTTCTGGACGTTTTTCAATGGCAAAAATCAATGAATATTGTAAATGCACAAACAGTAATATCTCCACATTGCAAGGTGCAATTCTGAAATTTTTTGCTTTTTCCTGCTAATCCTAGCATGATAAAGAAGATTCAAAGAGAGTGAGATGCCAGCTCCTTTCATTCAGTCAGTAGCTTCAAACATTTCTGGTATATGAAAAACATGTTTTTCAATGGCAAAAATCAATGAATATTGTAAATGCACAAACAGTAATATCTCCACATTGCAAGGTGCAATTCTGAAATTTTTTGCTTTTTCCTGCTAATCCTAGCATGATAAAGAAGATTCAAAGAGAGTGAGATGCCAGCTCCTTTCATTCAGTCAGTAGCTTCAAACATTTCTGGTATATGAAAAACGTTTTTCAATGGCAAAAATCAATGAATATTGTAAATGCACAAACAGTAATATCTCCACATTGCAAGGTGCAATTCTGAAATTTTTTGCTTTTTCCTGCTAATCCTAGCATGATAAAGAAGATTCAAAGAGAGTGAGATGCCAGCTCCTTTCATTCAGTCAGTAGCTTCAAACATTTCTGGTATATGAAAAACATGTTTTTCAATGGCAAAAATCAATGAATATTGTAAATGCACAAACAGTAATATCTCCACATTGCAAGGTGCAATTCTGAAATTTTTTGCTTTTTCCTGTTAATCCTAGCATGATAAAGAAGATTCAAAGAGAGTGAGATGCCAGCTCCTTTCATTCAGTCAGTAGCTTCAAACATTTCTGGTATATGAATAACATGATGTTTTTCAATGGCAAAAATCAATGAATATTGTAAATGCACAAACAGTAATATCTCCACATTGCAAGGTGCAATTCTGAAATTTTTTGCTTTTTCCTGTTAATCCTAGCATGATAAAGAAGATTCAAAGAGAGTGAGATGCCAGCTCCTTTCATTCAGTCAGTAGCTTCAAACATTTCTGGTATATGAATAACATGATGTTTTTCAATGGCAAAAATCAATGAATATTGTAAATGCACAAACAGTAATATCTCCACATTGCAAGGTGCAATTCTGAAATTTTTTGCTTTTTCCTGCTAATCCTAGCATGATAAAGAAGATTCAAAGAGAGTGAGATGCCAGCTCCTTTCATTCAGTCAGTAGCTTCAAACATTTCTGGTATATGAAAAACATGTTTTTCAATGGCAAAAATCAATGAATATTGTAAATGCACAAACAGTAATATCTCCACATTGCAAGGTGCAATTCTGAAATTTTTTGCTTTTTCCTGCTAATCCTAGCATGATAAAGAAGATTCAAAGAGAGTGAGATGCCAGCTCCTTTCATTCAGTCAGTAGCTTCAAACATTTCTGGACGTTTTTCAATGGCAAAAATCAATGAATATTGTAAATGCACAAACAGTAATATCTCCACATTGCAAGGTGCAATTCTGAAATTTTTTGCTTTTTCCTGTTAATCCTAGCATGATAAAGAAGATTCAAAGAGAGTGAGATGCCAGCTCCTTTCATTCAGTCAGTAGCTTCAAACATTTCTGGACGTTTTTCAATGGCAAAAATCAATGAATATTGTAAATGCACAAACAGTAATATCTCCACATTGCAAGGTGCAATTCTGAAATTTTTTGCTTTTTCCTGCTAATCCTAGCATGATAAAGAAGATTCAAAGAGAGTGAGATGCCAGCTCCTTTCATTCAGTCAGTAGCTTCAAACATTTCTGGTATATGAAAAACATGTTTTTCAATGGCAAAAATCAATGAATATTGTAAATGCACAAACAGTAATATCTCCACATTGCAAGGTGCAATTCTGAAATTTTTTGCTTTTTCCTGCTAATCCTAGCATGATAAAGAAGATTCAAAGAGAGTGAGATGCCAGCTCCTTTCATTCAGTCAGTAGCTTCAAACATTTCTGGTATATGAAAAACGTTTTTCAATGGCAAAAATCAATGAATATTGTAAATGCACAAACAGTAATATCTACACATTGCAAGGTGCAATTCTGAAATTTTTTGCTTTTTCCTGCTAATCCTAGCATGATAAAGAAGATTCAAAGAGAGTGAGATGCCAGCTCCTTTCATTCAGTCAGTAGCTTCAAACATTTCTGGTATATGAAAAACATGTTTTTCAATGGCAAAAATCAATGAATATTGTAAATGCACAAACAGTAATATCTCCACATTGCAAGGTGCAATTCTGAAATTTTTTGCTTTTTCCTGCTAATCCTAGCATGATAAAGAAGATTCAAAGAGAGTGAGATGCCAGCTCCTTTCATTCAGTCAGTAGCTTCAAACATTTCTGGTATATGAAAAACGTTTTTCAATGGCAAAAATCAATGAATATTGTAAATGCACAAACAGTAATATCTCCACATTGCAAGGTGCAATTCTGAAATTTTTTGCTTTTTCCTGCTAATCCTAGCAGGATAAAGAAGATTCAAAGAGAGTGAGATGCCAGCTCCTTTCATTCAGTCAGTAGCTTCAAACATTTCTGGTATATGAATAAAATGATGTTTTTCAATGGCAAAAATCAATGAATATTGTAAATGCACAAACAGTAATATCTCCACATTGCAAGGTGCAATTCTGAATTTTTTTGCTTTTTCCTGCTAATCCTAGCATGATAAAGAAGATTCAAAGAGAGTGAGATGCCAGCTCCTTTCATTCAGTCAGTAGCTTCAAACATTTCTGGACGTTTTTCAATGGCAAAAATCAATGAATATTGTAAATGCACAAACAGTAATATCTCCACATTGCAAGGTGCAATTCTGAAATTTTTTGCTTTTTCCTGCTAATCCTAGCATGATAAAGAAGATTCAAAGTGAGATGCCAGCTCCTTTCATTCAGTCAGTAGCTTCAAACATTTCTGGACGTTTTTCAATGGCAAAAATCAATGAATATTGTAAATGCACAAACAGTAATATCTCCACATTGCAAGGTGCAATTCTGAAATTTTTTGCTTTTTCCTGCTAATCCTAGCATGATAAAGAAGATTCAAAGAGAGTGAGATGCCAGCTCCTTTCATTCAGTCAGTAGCTTCAAACATTTCTGGTATATGAATAACATGATGTTTTTCAATGGCAAAAATCAATGAATATTGTAAATGCACAAACAGTAATATCTCCACATTGCAAGGTGCAATTCTGAAATTTTTTGCTTTTTCCTGCTAATCCTAGCATGATAAAGAAGATTCAAAGAGAGTGAGATGCCAGCTCCTTTCATTCAGTCAGTAGCTTCAAACATTTCTGGACGTTTTTCAATGGCAAAAATCAATGAATATTGTAAATGCACAAACAGTAATATCTCCACATTGCAAGGTGCAATTCTGAAATTTTTTGCTTTTTCCTGCTAATCCTAGCATGATAAAGATTCAAAGAGAGTGAGATGTCAGCTCCTTTCATTCAGTCAGTAGCTTCAAACATTTCTGGTATATGAAAAACATGTTTTTCAATGGCAAAAATCAATGAATATTGTAAATGCACAAACAGTAATATCTCCACATTGCAAGGTGCAATTCTGAAATTTTTTGCTTTTTCCTGCTAATCCTAGCATGATAAAGAAGATTCAAAGAGAGTGAGATGCCAGCTCCTTTCATTCAGTCAGTAGCTTCAAACATTTCTGGTATATGAAAAACGTTTTTCAATGGCAAAAATCAATGAATATTGTAAATGCACAAACAGTAATATCTACACATTGCAAGGTGCAATTCTGAAATTTTTTGCTTTTTCCTGCTAATCCTAGTATGATAAAGAAGATTCAAAGAGAGTGAGATGCCAGCTCCTTTCATTCAGTCAGTAGCTTCAAACATTTCTGGACGTTTTTCAATGGCAAAAATCAATGAATATTGTAAATGCACAAACAGTAATATCTCCACATTGCAAGGTGCAATTCTGAAATTTTTTGCTTTTTCCTGTTAATCCTAGCATGATAAAGAAGATTCAAAGAGAGTGCGGTGCCAGCTCCTTTCATTCAGTCAGTAGCTTCAAACATTTCTGGTATATGAAAAACATGTTTTTCAATGGCAAAAATCAATGAATATTGTAAATGCACAAACAGTAATATCTCCACATTGCAAGGTGCAATTCTGAAATTTTTTGCTTTTTCCTGCTAATCCTAGCATGATAAAGAAGATTCAAAGAGAGTGAGATGCCAGCTCCTTTCATTCAGTCAGTAGCTTCAAACATTTCTGGTATATGAAAAACATGTTTTTCAATGGCAAAAATCAATGAATATTGTAAATGCACAAACAGTAATATCTCCACATTGCAAGGTGCAATTCTGAAATTTTTTGCTTTTTCCTGCTAATCCTAGCATGATAAAGAAGATTCAAAGAGAGTGAGATGCCAGCTCCTTTCATTCAGTCAGTAGCTTCAAACATTTCTGGTATATGAAAAACGTTTTTCAATGGCAAAAATCAATGAATATTGTAAATGCACAAACAGTAATATCTCCACATTGCAAGGTGCAATTCTGAAATTTTTTGCTTTTTCCTGCTAATCCTAGCAGGATAAAGAAGATTCAAAGAGAGTGAGATGCCAGCTCCTTTCATTCAGTCAGTAGCTTCAAACATTTCTGGTATATGAAAAACATGTTTTTCAATGGCAAAAATCAATGAATATTGTAAATGCACAAACAGTAATATCTCCACATTGCAAGGTGCAATTCTGAAATTTTTTGCTTTTTCCTGTTAATCCTAGCATGATAAAGAAGATTCAAAGAGAGTGAGATGCCAGCTCCTTTCACTCAGTCAGTAGCTTCAAACATTTCTGGTATATGAATAACATGATGTTTTTCAATGGCAAAAATCAATGAATATTTTAAATGCACAAACAGTAATATCTCCACATTGCAAGGTGCAATTCTGAAATTTTTTCCTTTTTCCTGCTAATCCTAGCATGATAAAGAAGATTCAAAGAGAGTGAGATGCCAGCTCCTTTCATTCAGTCAGTAGCTTCAAACATTTCTGGACGTTTTTCAATGGCAAAAATCAATGAATATTGTAAATGCACAAACAGTAATATCTCCACATTGCAAGGTGCAATTCTGAAATTTTTTGCTTTTTCCTGCTAATCCTAGCAGGATAAAGAAGATTCAAAGAGAGTGAGATGCCAGCTCCTTTCATTCAGTCAGTAGCTTCAAACATTTCTGGTATATGAAAAACATGTTTTTCAATGGCAAAAATCAATGAATATTGTAAATGCACAAACAGTAATATCTCCACATTGCAAGGTGCAATTCTGAAATTTTTTGCTTTTTCCTGCTAATCCTAGCATGATAAAGAAGATTCAAAGAGAGTGAGATGCCAGCTCCTTTCATTCAGTCAGTAGCTTCAAACATTTCTGGTATATGAAAAACGTTTTTCAATGGCAAAAATCAATGAATATTGTAAATGCACAAACAGTAATATCTACACATTGCAAGGTGCAATTCTGAAATTTTTTGCTTTTTCCTGCTAATCCTAGTATGATAAAGAAGATTCAAAGAGAGTGAGATGCCAGCTCCTTTCATTCAGTCAGTAGCTTCAAACATTTCTGGACGTTTTTCAATGGCAAAAATCAATGAATATTGTAAATGCACAAACAGTAATATCTCCACATTGCAAGGTGCAATTCTGAAATTTTTTGCTTTTTCCTGTTAATCCTAGCATGATAAAGAAGATTCAAAGAGAGTGAGGTGCCAGCTCCTTTCATTCAGTCAGTAGCTTCAAACATTTCTGGTATATGAATAACATGATGTTTTTCAATGGCAAAAACCAATGAATATTGTAAATGCACAAACAGTAATATCTCCACATTGCAAGGTGCAATTCTGAAATTTTTTACTTTTTCCTGCTAATCCTAGCATGATAAAGAAGATTCAAAGAGAGTGAGATGCCAGCTCCTTTCATTCAGTCAGTAGCTTCAAACATTTCTGGTATATGAAAAACGTTTTTCAATGGCAAAAATCAATGAATATTGTAAATGCACAAACAGTAATATCTACACATTGCAAGGTGCAATTCTGAAATTTTTTGCTTTTTCCTGCTAATCCTAGTATGATAAAGAAGATTCAAAGAGAGTGAGATGCCAGCTCCTTTCATTCAGTCAGTAGCTTCAAACATTTCTGGACGTTTTTCAATGGCAAAAATCAATGAATATTGTAAATGCACAAACAGTAATATCTCCACATTGCAAGGTGCAATTCTGAAATTTTTTGCTTTTTCCTGTTAATCCTAGCATGATAAAGAAGATTCAAAGAGAGTGAGGTGCCAGCTCCTTTCATTCAGTCAGTAGCTTCAAACATTTCTGGTATATGAATAACATGATGTTTTTCAATGGCAAAAATCAATGAATATTGTAAATGCACAAACAGTAATATCTCCACATTACAAGGTGCAATTCTGAAATTTTTTGCTTTTTCCTGCTAATCCTAGCATGATAAAGAAGATTCAAAGAGAGTGAGATGCCAGCTCCTTTCATTCAGTCAGTAGCTTCAAACATTTCTGGTATATGAAAAACATGTTTTTCAATGGCAAAAATCAATGAATATTGTAAATGCACAAACAGTAATATCTCCACATTGCAAGGTGCAATTCTGAAATGTTTTGCTTTTTCCTGCTAATCCTAGCATGATAAAGAAGATTCAAAGAGAGTGAGATGCCAGCTCCTTTCATTCAGTCAGTAGCTTCAAACATTTCTGGACGTTTTTCCATGGCAAAAATCAATGAATATTGTAAATGCACAAACAGTAATATCTCCACATTGCAAGGTGCAATTCTGAAATTTTTTGCTTTTTCCTGTTAATCCTAGCATGATAAAGAAGATTCAGAGAGTGAGATGCCAGCTCCTTTCATTCAGTCAGTAGCTTCAAACATTTCTGGACGTTTTTCAATGGCAAAAATCAATGAATATTGTAAATGCACAAACAGTAATATCTCCACATTGCAAGGTGCAATTCTGAATTTTTTTGCTTTTTCCTGCTAATCCTAGCATGATAAAGAAGATTCAAAGAGAGTGAGATGCCAGCTCCTTTCATTCAGTCAGTAGCTTCAAACATTTCTGGACGTTTTTCAATGGCAAAAATCAATGAATATTGTAAATGCACAAACAGTAATATCTCCACATTGCAAGGTGCAATTCTGAAATTTTTTGCTTTTTCCTGCTAATCCTAGCATGATAAAGAAGACTCAAAGTGAGATGCCAGCTCCTTTCATTCAGTCAGTAGCTTCAAACATTTCTGGACGTTTTTCAATGGCAAAAATCAATGAATATTGTAAATGCACAAACAGTAATATCTCCACATTGCAAGGTGCAATTCTGAAATTTTTTGCTTTTTCCTGCTAATCCTAGCATGATAAAGAAGATTCAAAGAGAGTGAGATGCCAGCTCCTTTCATTCAGTCAGTAGCTTCAAACATTTCTGGTATATGAATAACATGATGTTTTTCAATGGCAAAAATCAATGAATATTGTAAATGCACAAACAGTAATATCTCCACATTGCAAGGTGCAATTCTGAAATTTTTTGCTTTTTCCTGCTAATCCTAGCATGATAAAGAAGATTCAAAGAGAGTGAGATGCCAGCTCCTTTCATTCAGTCAGTAGCTTCAAACATTTCTGGACGTTTTTCAATGGCAAAAATCAATGAATATTGTAAATGCACAAACAGTAATATCTCCACATTGCAAGGTGCAATTCTGAAATTTTTTGCTTTTTCCTGCTAATCCTAGCATGATAAAGATTCAAAGAGAGTGAGATGTCAGCTCCTTTCATTCAGTCAGTAGCTTCAAACATTTCTGGACGTTTTTCAATGGCAAAAATCAATGAATATTGTAAATGCACAAACAGTAATATCTCCACATTGCAAGGTGCAATTCTGAAATTTTTTGCTGTTTCCTGCTAATCCTAGCAGGATAAAGAAGATTCAAAGAGAGTGAGATGCCAGCTCCTTTCATTCAGTCAGTAGCTTCAAACATTTCTGGTATATGAAAAACATGTTTTTCAACGGCAAAAATCAATGAATATTGTAAATGCACAAACAGTAATATCTCCACATTGCAAGGTGCAATTCTGAAATGTTTTGCTTTTTCCTGCTAATCCTAGCATGATAAAGAAGTTTCAAAGAGAGTGAGATGCCAGCTCCTTTCATTCAGTCAGTAGCTTCAAACATTTCTGGTATATGAAAAACGTGTTTTTCAATGGCAAAAATCAATGAATATTGTAAATGCACAAACAGTAATATCTCCACATTGCAAGGTGCAATTCTGAAATTTTTTGCTTTTTCCTGCTAATCCTAGCATGATAAAGAAGATTCAAAGAGAGTGAGATGCCAGCTCCTTTCATTCAGTCAGTAGCTTCAAACATTTCTGGTATATGAAAAACGTTTTTCAATGGCAAAAATCAATGAATATTGTAAATGCACAAACAGTAATATCTCCACATTGCAAGGTGCAATTCTGAAATTTTTTGCTTTTTCCTGCTAATCCTAGCAGGATAAAGAAGATTCAAAGAGAGTGAGATGCCAGCTCCTTTCATTCAGTCAGTAGCTTCAAACATTTCTGGTATATGAATAACATGATGTTTTTCAATGGCAAAAATCAATGAATATTTTAAATGCACAAACAGTAATATCTCCACATTGCAAGGTGCAATTCTGAAATTTTTTGCTTTTTCCTGCTAATCCTAGCATGATAAAGAAGATTCAAAGAGAGTGAGATGCCAGCTCCTTTCATTCAGTCAGTAGCTTCAAACATTTCTGGACGTTTTTCAATGGCAAAAATCAATGAATATTGTAAATGCACAAACAGTAATATCTCCACATTGCAAGGTGCAATTCTGAAATTTTTTGCTTTTTCCTGCTAATCCTAGCAGGATAAAGAAGATTCAAAGAGAGTGAGATGCCAGCTCCTTTCATTCAGTCAGTAGCTTCAAACATTTCTGGTATATGAAAAACATGTTTTTCAATGGCAAAAATCAATGAATATTGTAAATGCACAAACAGTAATATCTCCACATTGCAAGGTGCAATTCTGAAATTTTTTGCTTTTTCCTGCTAATCCTAGCATGATAAAGAAGATTCAAAGAGAGTGAGATGCCAGCTCCTTTCATTCAGTCAGTAGCTTCAAACATTTCTGGTATATGAAAAACGTTTTTCAATGGCAAAAATCAATGAATATTGTAAATGCACAAACAGTAATATCTACACATTGCAAGGTGCAATTCTGAAATTTTTTGCTTTTTCCTGCTAATCCTAGTATGATAAAGAAGATTCAAAGAGAGTGAGATGCCAGCTCCTTTCATTCAGTCAGTAGCTTCAAACATTTCTGGACGTTTTTCAATGGCAAAAATCAATGAATATTGTAAATGCACAAACAGTAATATCTCCACATTGCAAGGTGCAATTCTGAAATTTTTTGCTTTTTCCTGTTAATCCTAGCATGATAAAGAAGATTCAAAGAGAGTGCGGTGCCAGCTCCTTTCATTCAGTCAGTAGCTTCAAACATTTCTGGTATATGAAAAACATGTTTTTCAATGGCAAAAATCAATGAATATTGTAAATGCACAAACAGTAATATCTCCACATTGCAAGGTGCAATTCTGAAATTTTTTGCTTTTTCCTGCTAATCCTAGCATGATAAAGAAGATTCAAAGAGAGTGAGATGCCAGCTCCTTTCATTCAGTCAGTAGCTTCAAACATTTCTGGTATATGAAAAACATGTTTTTCAATGGCAAAAATCAATGAATATTGTAAATGCACAAACAGTAATATCTCCACATTGCAAGGTGCAATTCTGAATTTTTTTGCTTTTTCCTGCTAATCCTAGCATGATAAAGAAGATTCAAAGAGAGTGAGATGCCAGCTCCTTTCATTCAGTCAGTAGCTTCAAACATTTCTGGTATATGAAAAACGTTTTTCAATGGCAAAAATCAATGAATATTGTAAATGCACAAACAGTAATATCTCCACATTGCAAGGTGCAATTCTGAAATTTTTTGCTTTTTCCTGCTAATCCTAGCAGGATAAAGAAGATTCAAAGAGAGTGAGATGCCAGCTCCTTTCATTCAGTCAGTAGCTTCAAACATTTCTGGTATATGAAAAACATGTTTTTCAATGGCAAAAATCAATGAATATTGTAAATGCACAAACAGTAATATCTCCACATTGCAAGGTGCAATTCTGAAATTTTTTGCTTTTTCCTGTTAATCCTAGCATGATAAAGAAGATTCAAAGAGAGTGAGATGCCAGCTCCTTTCATTCAGTCAGTAGCTTCAAACATTTCTGGTATATGAATAACATGATGTTTTTCAATGGCAAAAATCAATGAATATTTTAAATGCACAAACAGTAATATCTCCACATTGCAAGGTGCAATTCTGAAATTTTTTCCTTTTTCCTGCTAATCCTAGCATGATAAAGAAGATTCAAAGAGAGTGAGATGCCAGCTCCTTTCATTCAGTCAGTAGCTTCAAACATTTCTGGACGTTTTTCAATGGCAAAAATCAATGAATATTGTAAATGCACAAACAGTAATATCTCCACATTGCAAGGTGCAATTCTGAAATTTTTTGCTTTTTCCTGCTAATCCTAGCAGGATAAAGAAGATTCAAAGAGAGTGAGATGCCAGCTCCTTTCATTCAGTCAGTAGCTTCAAACATTTCTGGTATATGAAAAACATGTTTTTCAATGGCAAAAATCAATGAATATTGTAAATGCACAAACAGTAATATCTCCACATTGCAAGGTGCAATTCTGAAATTTTTTGCTTTTTCCTGCTAATCCTAGCATGATAAAGAAGATTCAAAGAGAGTGAGATGCCAGCTCCTTTCATTCAGTCAGTAGCTTCAAACATTTCTGGTATATGAAAAACGTTTTTCAATGGCAAAAATCAATGAATATTGTAAATGCACAAACAGTAATATCTACACATTGCAAGGTGCAATTCTGAAATTTTTTGCTTTTTCCTGCTAATCCTAGTATGATAAAGAAGATTCAAAGAGAGTGAGATGCCAGCTCCTTTCATTCAGTCAGTAGCTTCAAACATTTCTGGACGTTTTTCAATGGCAAAAATCAATGAATATTGTAAATGCACAAACAGTAATATCTCCACATTGCAAGGTGCAATTCTGAAATTTTTTGCTTTTTCCTGTTAATCCTAGCATGATAAAGAAGATTCAAAGAGAGTGAGGTGCCAGCTCCTTTCATTCAGTCAGTAGCTTCAAACATTTCTGGTATATGAATAACATGATGTTTTTCAATGGCAAAAACCAATGAATATTGTAAATGCACAAACAGTAATATCTCCACATTGCAAGGTGCAATTCTGAAATTTTTTGCTTTTTCCTGCTAATCCTAGCATGATAAAGAAGATTCAAAGAGAGTGAGATGCCAGCTCCTTTCATTCAGTCAGTAGCTTCAAACATTTCTGGTATATGAAAAACGTTTTTCAATGGCAAAAATCAATGAATATTGTAAATGCACAAACAGTAATATCTACACATTGCAAGGTGCAATTCTGAAATTTTTTGCTTTTTCCTGCTAATCCTAGTATGATAAAGAAGATTCAAAGAGAGTGAGATGCCAGCTCCTTTCATTCAGTCAGTAGCTTCAAACATTTCTGGACGTTTTTCAATGGCAAAAATCAATGAATATTGTAAATGCACAAACAGTAATATCTCCACATTGCAAGGTGCAATTCTGAAATTTTTTGCTTTTTCCTGTTAATCCTAGCATGATAAAGAAGATTCAAAGAGAGTGAGGTGCCAGCTCCTTTCATTCAGTCAGTAGCTTCAAACATTTCTGGTATATGAATAACATGATGTTTTTCAATGGCAAAAATCAATGAATATTGTAAATGCACAAACAGTAATATCTCCACATTACAAGGTGCAATTCTGAAATTTTTTGCTTTTTCCTGCTAATCCTAGCATGATAAAGAAGATTCAAAGAGAGTGAGATGCCAGCTCCTTTCATTCAGTCAGTAGCTTCAAACATTTCTGGTATATGAAAAACATGTTTTTCAATGGCAAAAATCAATGAATATTGTAAATGCACAAACAGTAATATCTCCACATTGCAAGGTGCAATTCTGAAATTTTTTGCTTTTTCCTGCTAATCCTAGCATGATAAAGAAGATTCAAAGAGAGTGAGATGCCAGCTCCTTTCATTCAGTCAGTAGCTTCAAACATTTCTGGACGTTTTTCCATGGCAAAAATCAATGAATATTGTAAATGCACAAACAGTAATATCTCCACATTGCAAGGTGCAATTCTGAAATTTTTTGCTTTTTCCTGTTAATCCTAGCATGATAAAGAAGATTCAGAGAGTGAGATGCCAGCTCCTTTCATTCAGTCAGTAGCTTCAAACATTTCTGGACGTTTTTCAATGGCAAAAATCAATGAATATTGTAAATGCACAAACAGTAATATCTCCACATTGCAAGGTGCAATTCTGAAATTTTTTGCTTTTTCCTGCTAATCCTAGCATGATAAAGAAGATTCAAAGAGAGTGAGATGCCAGCTCCTTTCATTCAGTCAGTAGCTTCAAACATTTCTGGTATATGAAAAACATGTTTTTCAATGGCAAAAATCAATGAATATTGTAAATGCACAAACAGTAATATCTCCACATTGCAAGGTGCAATTCTGAAATTTTTTGCTTTTTCCTGCTAATCCTAGCATGATAAAGAAGATTCAAAGAGAGTGAGATGCCAGCTCCTTTCATTCAGTCAGTAGCTTCAAACATTTCTGGTATATGAAAAACATGTTTTTCAATGGCAAAAATCAATGAATATTGTAAATGCACAAACAGTAATATCTCCACATTGCAAGGTGCAATTCTGAAATTTTTTGCTTTTTCCTGTTAATCCTAGCATGATAAAGAAGATTCAAAGAGAGTGAGATGCCAGCTCCTTTCATTCAGTCAGTAGCTTCAAACATTTCTGGTATATGAATAAAATGATGTTTTTCAATGGCAAAAATCAATGAATATTGTAAATGCACAAACAGTAATATCTCCACATTGCAAGGTGCAATTCTGAAATTTTTTGCTTTTTCCTGCTAATCCTAGCATGATAAAGAAGATTCAAAGTGAGATGCCAGCTCCTTTCATTCAGTCAGTAGCTTCAAACATTTCTGGACGTTTTTCAATGGCAAAAATCAATGAATATTGTAAATGCACAAACAGTAATATCTCCACATTGCAAGGTGCAATTCTGAAATTTTTTGCTTTTTCCTGCTAATCCTAGCATGATAAAGAAGATTCAAAGAGAGTGAGATGCCAGCTCCTTTCATTCAGTCAGTAGCTTCAAACATTTCTGGTATATGAATAACATGATGTTTTTCAATGGCAAAAATCAATGAATATTGTAAATGCACAAACAGTAATATCTCCACATTGCAAGGTGCAATTCTGAAATTTTTTGCTTTTTCCTGCTAATCCTAGCATGATAAAGAAGATTCAAAGAGAGTGAGATGCCAGCTCCTTTCATTCAGTCAGTAGCTTCAAACATTTCTGGACGTTTTTCAATGGCAAAAATCAATGAATATTGTAAATGCACAAACAGTAATATCTCCACATTGCAAGGTGCAATTCTGAAATTTTTTGCTGTTTCCTGCTAATCCTAGCAGGATAAAGAAGATTCAAAGAGAGTGAGATGCCAGCTCCTTTCATTCAGTCAGTAGCTTCAAACATTTCTGGTATATGAAAAACATGTTTTTCAATGGCAAAAATCAATGAATATTGTAAATGCACAAACAGTAATATCTCCACATTGCAAGGTGCAATTCTGAAATTTTTTGCTTTTTCCTGCTAATCCTAGCATGATAAAGAAGTTTCAAAGAGAGTGAGATGCCAGCTCCTTTCATTCAGTCAGTAGCTTCAAACATTTCTGGTATATGAAAAACATGTTTTTCAATGGCAAAAATCAATGAATATTGTAAATGCACAAACAGTAATATCTCCACATTGCAAGGTGCAATTCTGAAATTTTTTGCTTTTTCCTGCTAATCCTAGCATGATAAAGAAGATTCAAAGAGAGTGAGATGCCAGCTCCTTTCATTCAGTCAGTAGCTTCAAACATTTCTGGTATATGAAAAACGTTTTTCAATGGCAAAAATCAATGAATATTGTAAATGCACAAACAGTAATATCTCCACATTGCAAGGTGCAATTCTGAAATTTTTTGCTTTTTCCTGCTAATCCTAGCAGGATAAAGAAGATTCAAAGAGAGTGAGATGCCAGCTCCTTTCATTCAGTCAGTAGCTTCAAACATTTCTGGTATATGAATAACATGATGTTTTTCAATGGCAAAAATCAATGAATATTTTAAATGCACAAACAGTAATATCTCCACATTGCAAGGTGCAATTCTGAAATTTTTTGCTTTTTCCTGCTAATCCTAGCATGATAAAGAAGATTCAAAGAGAGTGAGATGCCAGCTCCTTTCATTCAGTCAGTAGCTTCAAACATTTCTGGACGTTTTTCAATGGCAAAAATCAATGAATATTGTAAATGCACAAACAGTAATATCTCCACATTGCAAGGTGCAATTCTGAAATTTTTTGCTTTTTCCTGCTAATCCTAGCAGGATAAAGAAGATTCAAAGAGAGTGAGATGCCAGCTCCTTTCATTCAGTCAGTAGCTTCAAACATTTCTGGTATATGAAAAACATGTTTTTCAATGGCAAAAATCAATGAATATTGTAAATGCACAAACAGTAATATCTCCACATTGCAAGGTGCAATTCTGAAATTTTTTGCTTTTTCCTGCTAATCCTAGCATGATAAAGAAGATTCAAAGAGAGTGAGATGCCAGCTCCTTTCATTCAGTCAGTAGCTTCAAACATTTCTGGTATATGAAAAACGTTTTTCAATGGCAAAAATCAATGAATATTGTAAATGCACAAACAGTAATATCTACACATTGCAAGGTGCAATTCTGAAATTTTTTGCTTTTTCCTGCTAATCCTAGTATGATAAAGAAGATTCAAAGAGAGTGAGATGCCAGCTCCTTTCATTCAGTCAGTAGCTTCAAACATTTCTGGACGTTTTTCAATGGCAAAAATCAATGAATATTGTAAATGCACAAACAGTAATATCTCCACATTGCAAGGTGCAATTCTGAAATTTTTTGCTTTTTCCTGTTAATCCTAGCATGATAAAGAAGATTCAAAGAGAGTGAGGTGCCAGCTCCTTTCATTCAGTCAGTAGCTTCAAACATTTCTGGTATATGAAAAACATGTTTTTCAATGGCAAAAATCAATGAATATTGTAAATGCACAAACAGTAATATCTCCACATTGCAAGGTGCAATTCTGAAATTTTTTGCTTTTTCCTGCTAATCCTAGCATGATAAAGAAGATTCAAAGAGAGTGAGATGCCAGCTCCTTTCATTCAGTCAGTAGCTTCAAACATTTCTGGTATATGAAAAACATGTTTTTCAATGGCAAAAATCAATGAATATTGTAAATGCACAAACAGTAATATCTCCACATTGCAAGGTGCAATTCTGAAATTTTTTGCTTTTTCCTGCTAATCCTAGCATGATAAAGAAGATTCAAAGAGAGTGAGATGCCAGCTCCTTTCATTCAGTCAGTAGCTTCAAACATTTCTGGTATATGAAAAACGTTTTTCAATGGCAAAAATCAATGAATATTGTAAATGCACAAACAGTAATATCTCCACATTGCAAGGTGCAATTCTGAAATTTTTTGCTTTTTCCTGCTAATCCTAGCAGGATAAAGAAGATTCAAAGAGAGTGAGATGCCAGCTCCTTTCATTCAGTCAGTAGCTTCAAACATTTCTGGTATATGAAAAACATGTTTTTCAATGGCAAAAATCAATGAATATTGTAAATGCACAAACAGTAATATCTCCACATTGCAAGGTGCAATTCTGAAAGTTTTTGCTTTTTCCTGTTAATCCTAGCATGATAAAGAAGATTCAAAGAGAGTGAGATGCCAGCTCCTTTCATTCAGTCAGTAGCTTCAAACATTTCTGGTATATGAATAACATGATGTTTTTCAATGGCAAAAATCAATGAATATTTTAAATGCACAAACAGTAATATCTCCACATTGCAAGGTGCAATTCTGAAATTTTTTGCTTTTTCCTGCTAATCCTAGCATGATAAAGAAGATTCAAAGAGAGTGAGATGCCAGCTCCTTTCATTCAGTCAGTAGCTTCAAACATTTCTGGACGTTTTTCAATGGCAAAAATCAATGAATATTGTAAATGCACAAACAGTAATATCTCCACATTGCAAGGTGCAATTCTGAAATTTTTTGCTTTTTCCTGCTAATCCTAGCAGGATAAAGAAGATTCAAAGAGAGTGAGATGCCAGCTCCTTTCATTCAGTCAGTAGCTTCAAACATTTCTGGTATATGAAAAACATGTTTTTCAATGGCAAAAATCAATGAATATTGTAAATGCACAAACAGTAATATCTCCACATTGCAAGGTGCAATTCTGAAATTTTTTGCTTTTTCCTGCTAATCCTAGCATGATAAAGAAGATTCAAAGAGAGTGAGATGCCAGCTCCTTTCATTCAGTCAGTAGCTTCAAACATTTCTGGTATATGAAAAACGTTTTTCAATGGCAAAAATCAATGAATATTGTAAATGCACAAACAGTAATATCTACACATTGCAAGGTGCAATTCTGAAATTTTTTGCTTTTTCCTGCTAATCCTAGTATGATAAAGAAGATTCAAAGAGAGTGAGATGCCAGCTCCTTTCATTCAGTCAGTAGCTTCAAACATTTCTGGACGTTTTTCAATGGCAAAAATCAATGAATATTGTAAATGCACAAACAGTAATATCTCCACATTGCAAGGTGCAATTCTGAAATTTTTTGCTTTTTCCTGTTAATCCTAGCATGATAAAGAAGATTCAAAGAGAGTGAGGTGCCAGCTCCTTTCATTCAGTCAGTAGCTTCAAACATTTCTGGTATATGAAAAACGTTTTTCAATGGCAAAAATCAATGAATATTGTAAATGCACAAACAGTAATATCTACACATTGCAAGGTGCAATTCTGAAATTTTTTGCTTTTTCCTGCTAATCCTAGTATGATAAAGAAGATTCAAAGAGAGTGAGATGCCAGCTCCTTTCATTCAGTCAGTAGCTTCAAACATTTCTGGACGTTTTTCAATGGCAAAAATCAATGAATATTGTAAATGCACAAACAGTAATATCTCCACATTGCAAGGTGCAATTCTGAAATTTTTTGCTTTTTCCTGTTAATCCTAGCATGATAAAGAAGATTCAAAGAGAGTGAGGTGCCAGCTCCTTTCATTCAGTCAGTAGCTTCAAACATTTCTGGTATATGAATAACATGATGTTTTTCAATGGCAAAAATCAATGAATATTGTAAATGCACAAACAGTAATATCTCCACATTACAAGGTGCAATTCTGAAATTTTTTGCTTTTTCCTGCTAATCCTAGCATGATAAAGAAGATTCAAAGAGAGTGAGATGCCAGCTCCTTTCATTCAGTCAGTAGCTTCAAACATTTCTGGTATATGAAAAACATGTTTTTCAATGGCAAAAATCAATGAATATTGTAAATGCACAAACAGTAATATCTCCACATTGCAAGGTGCAATTCTGAAATTTTTTGCTTTTTCCTGCTAATCCTAGCATGATAAAGAAGATTCAAAGAGAGTGAGATGCCAGCTCCTTTCATTCAGTCAGTAGCTTCAAACATTTCTGGACGTTTTTCCATGGCAAAAATCAATGAATATTGTAAATGCACAAACAGTAATATCTCCACATTGCAAGGTGCAATTCTGAAATTTTTTGCTTTTTCCTGTTAATCCTAGCATGATAAAGAAGATTCAGAGAGTGAGATGCCAGCTCCTTTCATTCAGTCAGTAGCTTCAAACATTTCTGGACGTTTTTCAATGGCAAAAATCAATGAATATTGTAAATGCACAAACAGTAATATCTCCACATTGCAAGGTGCAATTCTGAAATTTTTTGCTTTTTCCTGCTAATCCTAGCATGATAAAGAAGATTCAAAGAGAGTGAGATGCCAGCTCCTTTCATTCAGTCAGTAGCTTCAAACATTTCTGGTATATGAAAAACATGTTTTTCAATGGCAAAAATCAATGAATATTGTAAATGCACAAACAGTAATATCTCCACATTGCAAGGTGCAATTCTGAAATTTTTTGCTTTTTCCTGCTAATCCTAGCATGATAAAGAAGATTCAAAGAGAGTGAGATGCCAGCTCCTTTCATTCAGTCAGTAGCTTCAAACATTTCTGGTATATGAAAAACGTTTTTCAATGGCAAAAATCAATGAATATTGTAAATGCACAAACAGTAATATCTACACATTGCAAGGTGCAATTCTGAAATTTTTTGCTTTTTCCTGCTAATCCTAGTATGATAAAGAAGATTCAAAGAGAGTGAGATGCCAGCTCCTTTCATTCAGTCAGTAGCTTCAAACATTTCTGGACGTTTTTCAATGGCAAAAATCAATGAATATTGTAAATGCACAAACAGTAATATCTCCACATTGCAAGGTGCAATTCTGAAATTTTTTGCTTTTTCCTGTTAATCCTAGCATGATAAAGAAGATTCAAAGAGAGTGAGGTGCCAGCTCCTTTCATTCAGTCAGTAGCTTCAAACATTTCTGGTATATGAATAACATGATGTTTTTCAATGGCAAAAATCAATGAATATTGTAAATGCACAAACAGTAATATCTCCACATTGCAAGGTGCAATTCTGAAATTTTTTGCTTTTTCCTGCTAATCCTAGCATGATAAAGAAGATTCAAAGAGAGTGAGATGCCAGCTCCTTTCATTCAGTCAGTAGCTTCAAACATTTCTGGTATATGAAAAACATGTTTTTCAATGGCAAAAATCAATGAATATTGTAAATGCACAAACAGTAATATCTCCACATTGCAAGGTGCAATTCTGAAATTTTTTGCTTTTTCCTGCTAATCCTAGCATGATAAAGAAGATTCAAAGAGAGTGAGATGCCAGCTCCTTTCATTCAGTCAGTAGCTTCAAACATTTCTGGTATATGAAAAACGTTTTTCAATGGCAAAAATCAATGAATATTGTAAATGCACAAACAGTAATATCTACACATTGCAAGGTGCAATTCTGAAATTTTTTGCTTTTTCCTGCTAATCCTAGTATGATAAAGAAGATTCAAAGAGAGTGAGATGCCAGCTCCTTTCATTCAGTCAGTAGCTTCAAACATTTCTGGACGTTTTTCAATGGCAAAAATCAATGAATATTGTAAATGCACAAACAGTAATATCTCCACATTGCAAGGTGCAATTCTGAAATTTTTTGCTTTTTCCTGTTAATCCTAGCATGATAAAGAAGATTCAAAGAGAGTGAGGTGCCAGCTCCTTTCATTCAGTCAGTAGCTTCAAACATTTCTGGTATATGAATAACATGATGTTTTTCAATGGCAAAAATCAATGAATATTGTAAATGCACAAACAGTAATATCTCCACATTACAAGGTGCAATTCTGAAATTTTTTGCTTTTTCCTGCTAATCCTAGCATGATAAAGAAGATTCAAAGAGAGTGAGATGCCAGCTCCTTTCATTCAGTCAGTAGCTTCAAACATTTCTGGTATATGAAAAACATGTTTTTCAATGGCAAAAATCAATGAATATTGTAAATGCACAAACAGTAATATCTCCACATTGCAAGGTGCAATTCTGAAATTTTTTGCTTTTTCCTGCTAATCCTAGCATGATAAAGAAGATTCAAAGAGAGTGAGATGCCAGCTCCTTTCATTCAGTCAGTAGCTTCAAACATTTCTGGACGTTTTTCCATGGCAAAAATCAATGAATATTGTAAATGCACAAACAGTAATATCTCCACATTGCAAGGTGCAATTCTGAAATTTTTTGCTTTTTCCTGTTAATCCTAGCATGATAAAGAAGATTCAGAGAGTGAGATGCCAGCTCCTTTCATTCAGTCAGTAGCTTCAAACATTTCTGGACGTTTTTCAATGGCAAAAATCAATGAATATTGTAAATGCACAAACAGTAATATCTCCACATTGCAAGGTGCAATTCTGAAATTTTTTGCTTTTTCCTGCTAATCCTAGCATGATAAAGAAGATTCAAAGAGAGTGAGATGCCAGCTCCTTTCATTCAGTCAGTAGCTTCAAACATTTCTGGTATATGAAAAACATGTTTTTCAATGGCAAAAATCAATGAATATTGTAAATGCACAAACAGTAATATCTCCACATTGCAAGGTGCAATTCTGAAATTTTTTGCTTTTTCCTGCTAATCCTAGCATGATAAAGAAGATTCAAAGAGAGTGAGATGCCAGCTCCTTTCATTCAGTCAGTAGCTTCAAACATTTCTGGTATATGAAAAACGTTTTTCAATGGCAAAAATCAATGAATATTGTAAATGCACAAACAGTAATATCTACACATTGCAAGGTGCAATTCTGAAATTTTTTGCTTTTTCCTGCTAATCCTAGTATGATAAAGAAGATTCAAAGAGAGTGAGATGCCAGCTCCTTTCATTCAGTCAGTAGCTTCAAACATTTCTGGACGTTTTTCAATGGCAAAAATCAATGAATATTGTAAATGCACAAACAGTAATATCTCCACATTGCAAGGTGCAATTCTGAAATTTTTTGCTTTTTCCTGTTAATCCTAGCATGATAAAGAAGATTCAAAGAGAGTGAGGTGCCAGCTCCTTTCATTCAGTCAGTAGCTTCAAACATTTCTGGTATATGAATAACATGATGTTTTTCAATGGCAAAAATCAATGAATATTGTAAATGCACAAACAGTAATATCTCCACATTGCAAGGTGCAATTCTGAAATTTTTTGCTTTTTCCTGCTAATCCTAGCATGATAAAGAAGATTCAAAGAGAGTGAGATGCCAGCTCCTTTCATTCAGTCAGTAGCTTCAAACATTTCTGGTATATGAAAAACATGTTTTTCAATGGCAAAAATCAATGAATATTGTAAATGCACAAACAGTAATATCTCCACATTGCAAGGTGCAATTCTGAAATTTTTTGCTTTTTCCTGCTAATCCTAGCATGATAAAGAAGATTCAAAGAGAGTGAGATGCCAGCTCCTTTCATTCAGTCAGTAGCTTCAAACATTTCTGGTATATGAAAAACGTTTTTCAATGGCAAAAATCAATGAATATTGTAAATGCACAAACAGTAATATCTACACATTGCAAGGTGCAATTCTGAAATTTTTTGCTTTTTCCTGCTAATCCTAGTATGATAAAGAAGATTCAAAGAGAGTGAGATGCCAGCTCCTTTCATTCAGTCAGTAGCTTCAAACATTTCTGGACGTTTTTCAATGGCAAAAATCAATGAATATTGTAAATGCACAAACAGTAATATCTCCACATTGCAAGGTGCAATTCTGAAATTTTTTGCTTTTTCCTGCTAATCCTAGCATGATAAAGAAGATTCAAAGAGAGTGAGATGCCAGCTCCTTTCATTCAGTCAGTAGCTTCAAACATTTCTGGTATATGAAAAACATGTTTTTCAATGGCAAAAATCAATGAATATTGTAAATGCACAAACAGTAATATCTCCACATTGCAAGGTGCAATTCTGAAATTTTTTGCTTTTTCCTGCTAATCCTAGCATGATAAAGAAGATTCAAAGAGAGTGAGATGCCAGCTCCTTTCATTCAGTCAGTAGCTTCAAACATTTCTGGTATATGAAAAACGTTTTTCAATGGCAAAAATCAATGAATATAGTAAATGCACAAACAGTAATATCTACACATTGCAAGGTGCAATTCTGAAATTTTTTGCTTTTTCCTGCTAATCCTAGTATGATAAAGAAGATTCAAAGAGAGTGAGATGCCAGCTCCTTTCATTCAGTCAGTAGCTTCAAACATTTCTGGACGTTTTTCAATGGCAAAAATCAATGAATATTGTAAATGCACAAACAGTAATATCTCCACATTGCAAGGTGCAATTCTGAAATTTTTTGCTTTTTCCTGTTAATCCTAGCATGATAAAGAAGATTCAAAGAGAGTGAGGTGCCAGCTCCTTTCATTCAGTCAGTAGCTTCAAACATTTCTGGTATATGAATAACATGATGTTTTTCAATGGCAAAAATCAATGAATATTGTAAATGCACAAACAGTAATATCTCCACATTACAAGGTGCAATTCTGAAATTTTTTGCTTTTTCCTGCTAATCCTAGCATGATAAAGAAGATTCAAAGAGAGTGAGATGCCAGCTCCTTTCATTCAGTCAGTAGCTTCAAACATTTCTGGTATATGAAAAACATGTTTTTCAATGGCAAAAATCAATGAATATTGTAAATGCACAAACAGTAATATCTCCACATTGCAAGGTGCAATTCTGAAATTTTTTGCTTTTTCCTGCTAATCCTAGCATGATAAAGAAGATTCAAAGAGAGTGAGATGCCAGCTCCTTTCATTCAGTCAGTAGCTTCAAACATTTCTGGACGTTTTTCCATGGCAAAAATCAATGAATATTGTAAATGCACAAACAGTAATATCTCCACATTGCAAGGTGCAATTCTGAAATTTTTTGCTTTTTCCTGTTAATCCTAGCATGATAAAGAAGATTCAGAGAGTGAGATGCCAGCTCCTTTCATTCAGTCAGTAGCTTCAAACATTTCTGGACGTTTTTCAATGGCAAAAATCAATGAATATTGTAAATGCACAAACAGTAATATCTCCACATTGCAAGGTGCAATTCTGAAATTTTTTGCTTTTTCCTGCTAATCCTAGCATGATAAAGAAGATTCAAAGAGAGTGAGATGCCAGCTCCTTTCATTCAGTCAGTAGCTTCAAACATTTCTGGTATATGAAAAACATGTTTTTCAATGGCAAAAATCAATGAATATTGTAAATGCACAAACAGTAATATCTCCACATTGCAAGGTGCAATTCTGAAATTTTTTGCTTTTTCCTGCTAATCCTAGCATGATAAAGAAGATTCAAAGAGAGTGAGATGCCAGCTCCTTTCATTCAGTCAGTAGCTTCAAACATTTCTGGTATATGAAAAACGTTTTTTCAATGGCAAAAATCAATGAATATTGTAAATGCACAAACAGTAATATCTACACATTGCAAGGTGCAATTCTGAAATTTTTTGCTTTTTCCTGCTAATCCTAGTATGATAAAGAAGATTCAAAGAGAGTGAGATGCCAGCTCCTTTCATTCAGTCAGTAGCTTCAAACATTTCTGGACGTTTTCAATGGCAAAAATCAATGAATATTGTAAATGCACAAACAGTAATATCTCCACATTGCAAGGTGCAATTCTGAAATTTTTTGCTTTTTCCTGTTAATCCTAGCATGATAAAGAAGATTCAAAGAGAGTGAGGTGCCAGCTCCTTTCATTCAGTCAGTAGCTTCAAACATTTCTGGTATATGAATAACATGATGTTTTTCAATGGCAAAAATCAATGAATATTGTAAATGCACAAACAGTAATATCTCCACATTGCAAGGTGCAATTCTGAAATTTTTTGCTTTTTCCTGCTAATCCTAGCATGATAAAGAAGATTCAAAGAGAGTGAGATGCCAGCTCCTTTCATTCAGTCAGTAGCTTCAAACATTTCTGGTATATGAAAAACATGTTTTTCAATGGCAAAAATCAATGAATATTGTAAATGCACAAACAGTAATATCTCCACATTGCAAGGTGCAATTCTGAAATTTTTTGCTTTTTCCTGCTAATCCTAGCATGATAAAGAAGATTCAAAGAGAGTGAGATGCCAGCTCCTTTCATTCAGTCAGTAGCTTCAAACATTTCTGGTATATGAAAAACGTTTTTCAATGGCAAAAATCAATGAATATTGTAAATGCACAAACAGTAATATCTACACATTGCAAGGTGCAATTCTGAAATTTTTTGCTTTTTCCTGCTAATCCTAGTATGATAAAGAAGATTCAAAGAGAGTGAGATGCCAGCTCCTTTCATTCAGTCAGTAGCTTCAAACATTTCTGGACGTTTTTCAATGGCAAAAATCAATGAATATTGTAAATGCACAAACAGTAATATCTCCACATTGCAAGGTGCAATTCTGAAATTTTTTGCTTTTTCCTGCTAATCCTAGCATGATAAAGAAGATTCAAAGAGAGTGAGATGCCAGCTCCTTTCATTCAGTCAGTAGCTTCAAACATTTCTGGTATATGAAAAACATGTTTTTCAATGGCAAAAATCAATGAATATTGTAAATGCACAAACAGTAATATCTCCACATTGCAAGGTGCAATTCTGAAATTTTTTGCTTTTTCCTGCTAATCCTAGCATGATAAAGAAGATTCAAAGAGAGTGAGATGCCAGCTCCTTTCATTCAGTCAGTAGCTTCAAACATTTCTGGTATATGAAAAACGTTTTTCAATGGCAAAAATCAATGAATATTGTAAATGCACAAACAGTAATATCTACACATTGCAAGGTGCAATTCTGAAATTTTTTTGCTTTTTCCTGCTAATCCTAGTATGATAAAGAAGATTCAAAGAGAGTGAGATGCCAGCTCCTTTCATTCAGTCAGTAGCTTCAAACATTTCTGGACGTTTTTCAATGGCAAAAATCAATGAATATTGTAAATGCACAAACAGTAATATCTCCACATTGCAAGGTGCAATTCTGAAATTTTTTGCTTTTTCCTGTTAATCCTAGCATGATAAAGAAGATTCAAAGAGAGTGAGGTGCCAGCTCCTTTCATTCAGTCAGTAGCTTCAAACATTTCTGGTATATGAATAACATGATGTTTTTCAATGGCAAAAATCAATGAATATTGTAAATGCACAAACAGTAATATCTCCACATTGCAAGGTGCAATTCTGAAATTTTTTGCTTTTTCCTGCTAATCCTAGCATGATAAAGAAGATTCAAAGAGAGTGAGATGCCAGCTCCTTTCATTCAGTCAGTAGCTTCAAACATTTCTGGTATATGAAAAACGTTTTTCAATGGCAAAAATCAATGAATATTGTAAATGCACAAACAGTAATATCTCCACATTGCAAGGTGCAATTCTGAAATTTTTTGCTTTTTCCTGCTAATCCTAGCAGGATAAAGAAGATTCAAAGAGAGTGAGATGCCAGCTCCTTTCATTCAGTCAGTAGCTTCAAACATTTCTGGTATATGAAAAACATGTTTTTCAATGGCAAAAATCAATGAATATTGTAAATGCACAAACAGTAATATCTCCACATTGCAAGGTGCAATTCTGAAATTTTTTGCTTTTTCCTGCTAATCCTAGCATGATAAAGAAGATTCAAAGAGAGTGAGATGCCAGCTCCTTTCATTCAGTCAGTAGCTTCAAACATTTCTGGTATATGAAAACGTTTTTCAATGGCAAAAATCAATGAATATTGTAAATGCACAAACAGTAATATCTACACATTGCAAGGTGCAATTCTGAAATTTTTTGCTTTTTCCTGCTAATCCTAGTATGATAAAGAAGATTCAAAGAGAGTGAGATGCCAGCTCCTTTCATTCAGTCAGTAGCTTCAAACATTTCTGGACGTTAAATTTTCAATGGCAAAAATCAATGAATATTGTAAATGCACAAACAGTAATATCTCCACATTGCAAGGTGCAATTCTGAAATTTTTTGCTTTTTCCTGTTAATCCTAGCATGATAAAGAAGATTCAAAGAGAGTGAGGTGCCAGCTCCTTTCATTCAGTCAGTAGCTTCAAACATTTCTGGTATATGAATAACATGATGTTTTTCAATGGCAAAAATCAATGAATATTGTAAATGCACAAACAGTAATATCTCCACATTACAAGGTGCAATTCTGAAATTTTTTGCTTTTTCCTGCTAATCCTAGCATGATAAAGAAGATTCAAAGAGAGTGAGATGCCAGCTCCTTTCATTCAGTCAGTAGCTTCAAACATTTCTGGTATATGAAAAACATGTTTTTCAATGGCAAAAATCAATGAATATTGTAAATGCACAAACAGTAATATCTCCACATTGCAAGGTGCAATTCTGAAATTTTTTGCTTTTTCCTGCTAATCCTAGCATGATAAAGAAGATTCAAAGAGAGTGAGATGCCAGCTCCTTTCATTCAGTCAGTAGCTTCAAACATTTCTGGTAAAAACGTTTTTCAATGGCAAAAATCAATGAATATTGTAAATGCACAAACAGTAATATCTCCACATTGCAAGGTGCAATTCTGAAATTTTTTGCTTTTTCCTGTTAATCCTAGCATGATAAAGAAGATTCAGAGAGTGAGATGCCAGCTCCTTTCATTCAGTCAGTAGCTTCAAACATTTCTGGACGTTTTTCAATGGCAAAAATCAATGAATATTGTAAATGCACAAACAGTAATATCTCCACATTGCAAGGTGCAATTCTGAAATTTTTTGCTTTTTCCTGCTAATCCTAGCATGATAAAGAAGATTCAAAGAGAGTGAGATGCCAGCTCCTTTCATTCAGTCAGTAGCTTCAAACATTTCTGGTATATGAAAAACATGTTTTTCAATGGCAAAAATCAATGAATATTGTAAATGCACAAACAGTAATATCTCCACATTGCAAGGTGCAATTCTGAAATTTTTTGCTTTTTCCTGCTAATCCTAGCATGATAAAGAAGATTCAAAGAGAGTGAGATGCCAGCTCCTTTCATTCAGTCAGTAGCTTCAAACATTTCTGGTATATGAAAAACGTTTTTCAATGGCAAAAATCAATGAATATTGTAAATGCACAAACAGTAATATCTACACATTGCAAGGTGCAATTCTGAAATTTTTGCTTTTTCCTGCTAATCCTAGTATGATAAAGAAGATTCAAAGAGAGTGAGATGCCAGCTCCTTTCATTCAGTCAGTAGCTTCAAACATTTCTGGACGTTTTTCAATGGCAAAAATCAATGAATATTGTAAATGCACAAACAGTAATATCTCCACATTGCAAGGTGCAATTCTGAAATTTTTTGCTTTTTCCTGTTAATCCTAGCATGATAAAGAAGATTCAAAGAGAGTGAGGTGCCAGCTCCTTTCATTCAGTCAGTAGCTTCAAACATTTCTGGTATATGAATAACATGATGTTTTTCAATGGCAAAAATCAATGAATATTGTAAATGCACAAACAGTAATATCTCCACATTGCAAGGTGCAATTCTGAAATTTTTTGCTTTTTCCTGCTAATCCTAGCATGATAAAGAAGATTCAAAGAGAGTGAGATGCCAGCTCCTTTCATTCAGTCAGTAGCTTCAAACATTTCTGGTATATGAAAAACATGTTTTTCAATGGCAAAAATCAATGAATATTGTAAATGCACAAACAGTAATATCTCCACATTGCAAGGTGCAATTCTGAATTTTTTGCTTTTTCCTGTTAATCCTAGCATGATAAAGAAGATTCAAAGAGAGTGAGTGCCAGCTCCTTTCATTCAGTCAGTAGCTTCAAACATTTCTGGTATATGAATAACATGATGTTTTTCAATGGCAAAAATCAATGAATATTGTAAATGCACAAACAGTAATATCTCCACATTGCAAGGTGCAATTCTGAAATTTTTTGCTTTTTCCTGCTAATCCTAGCATGATAAAGAAGATTCAAAGAGAGTGAGATGCCAGCTCCTTTCATTCAGTCAGTAGCTTCAAACATTTCTGGTATATGAAAAACATGTTTTTCAATGGCAAAAATCAATGAATATTGTAAATGCACAAACAGTAATATCTCCACATTGCAAGGTGCAATTCTGAAATTTTTTGCTTTTTCCTGCTAATCCTAGCATGATAAAGAAGATTCAAAGAGAGTGAGATGCCAGCTCCTTTCATTCAGTCAGTAGCTTCAAACATTTCTGGTACGTTTTTCAATGGCAAAAATCAATGAATATTGTAAATGCACAAACAGTAATATCTCCACATTGCAAGGTGCAATTCTGAAATTTTTTGCTTTTTCCTGCTAATCCTAGCATGATAAAGAAGATTCAAAGAGAGTGAGATGCCAGCTCCTTTCATTCAGTCAGTAGCTTCAAACATTTCTGATGTTAACAAGAAAAGTTTTTCAATGGCAAAAATCAATGAATATTGTAAATGCACAAACAGTAATATCTCCACATTGCAAGGTGCAATTCTGAAATTTTTTGCTTTTTCCTGCTAATCCTAGCATGATAAAGAAGATTCAAAGAGAGTGAGATGCCAGCTCCTTTCATTCAGTCAGTAGCTTCAAACATTTCTGGTATATGAAAAACATGTGTTTTTCAATGGCAAAAATCAATGAATATTGTAAATGCACAAACAGTAATATCTCCACATTGCAAGGTGCAATTCTGAAATTTTTTGCTTTTTCCTGCTAATCCTAGCATGATAAAGAAGATTCAAAGAGAGTGAGATGCCAGCTCCTTTCATTCAGTCAGTAGCTTCAAACATTTCTGGTATATGAAAAACATGTTTTTCAATGGCAAAAATCAATGAATATTGTAAATGCACAAACAGTAATATCTCCACATTGCAAGGTGCAATTCTGAAATTTTTTGCTTTTCCTGCTAATCCTAGCATGATAAAGAAGATTCAAAGAGAGTGAGATGCCAGCTCCTTTCATTCAGTCAGTAGCTTCAAACATTTCTGGTATATGAAAAACATGTTTTTCAATGGCAAAAATCAATGAATATTGTAAATGCACAAACAGTAATATCTCCACATTGCAAGGTGCAATTCTGAAATTTTTTGCTTTTTCCTGTTAATCCTAGCATGATAAAGAAGATTCAAAGAGAGTGAGATGCCAGCTCCTTTCATTCAGTCAGTAGCTTCAAACATTTCTGGTATAGAATGATGTTTTTCAATGGCAAAAATCAATGAATATTGTAAATGCACAAACAGTAATATCTCCACATTGCAAGGTGCAATTCTGAAATTTTTTGCTTTTTCCTGCTAATCCTAGCATGATAAAGAAGATTCAAAGAGAGTGAGATGCCAGCTCCTTTCATTCAGTCAGTAGCTTCAAACATTTCTGGACGTTTTTCAATGGCAAAAAATCAATGAATATTGTAAATGCACAAACAGTAATATCTCCACATTGCAAGGTGCAATTCTGAAATTTTTTGCTTTTTCCTGCTAATCCTAGCATGATAAAGAAGATTCAAAGAGAGTGAGATGCCAGCTCCTTTCATTCAGTCAGTAGCTTCAAACATTTCTGGACGTTTTTCAATGGCAAAAATCAATGAATATTGTAAATGCACAAACAGTAATATCTCCACATTGCAAGGTGCAATTCTGAAATTTTTGCTTTTTCCTGCTAATCCTAGCATGATAAAGAAGATCAAAGAGAGTGAGATGCCAGCTCCTTTCATTCAGTCAGTAGCTTCAAACATTTCTGGACGTTTTTCAATGGCAAAAATCAATGAATATTGTAAATGCACAAACAGTAATATCTCCACATTGCAAGGTGCAATTCTGAAATTTTTTGCTTTTTCCTCTAATCCTAGTATGATAAAGAAGATTCAAAGAGAGTGAGATGCCAGCTCCTTTCATTCAGTCAGTAGCTTCAAACATTTCTGGACGTTTTTCAATGGCAAAAATCAATGAATATTGTAAATGCACAAACAGTAATATCTCCACATTGCAAGGTGCAATTCTGAAATTTTTGCTTTTTCCTGTTAATCCTAGCATGATAAAGAAGATTCAAAGAGAGTGAGGTGCCAGCTCCTTTCATTCAGTCAGTAGCTTCAAACAATTCCTATAACATGTTTTATCAATGGCAAAAATCAAAGAATATTGTAAATGCACAAACAGTAATATCTCCACATTGCAAGGTGCATTCTGAAATTTTTGCTTTTTCCTGTTAATCCTAGCATGAATAAAGAAGATTCAAAGAGAGTGAGATGCCAGCTCTTTCATCAGAGTGTTCAACATTTCGGTAAGAATAAATGATGTTTTCAATGGCAAAAATCAATGAATATTGTAAATGCACAAACAGTAATTATCTCCACATTGCCAAGGTGCATTCTGAAATTTTTTTGCTTTTTCCTGCTAATCCTAGCATGATAAAGAAGATACAAAGAGTAGTGAGATGCCAGCTCCTTTCATTCAGTCAGTAGCTTCAAAC
>NW_027369498.1:0-42273 GCF_046119375.1 Phyllobates terribilis
CACAAGTGAACAAACTTGAAGTTCCATGTGGAATCCATGCACCAACGTGTAGGGTATTCGGGAGTAGCTAATGGGAATGTCGAGAAGCTAAGAATGGGTGAAGAATGTGTTTCATACCATGGATAGTGAGGGTCGAGGATCGCAAAACTGGAAGAATAAAAGGCTTGCAAGTGGTGTGGGATGGATTGCCAGCGTGGACAAGTTTGTTACAAGATTATTGCTCAAGAAAAGTGGAAGCGTGTGGAATTTGTGTTGCTCCTTGGTGGATCGATGCATGGATTGCCATCGTGGATCTTTGTTGCAATATGTAATAGAATTCCTTTCTTGGGGAATAAGTTAGGAAGTTCTATATATAGGTGCGATAGGTATTTTTTAACGCACGAGCTTGAGAACCTCATTGAGTGAGAAAAAGTCTAGTGAGCTTAGGAGAAGCTAGTCCAAGAGAGAAACACAACAGGATCTGAAACCATGGGAGTTAGTATAGTTGAGTGGTTAAGGAAGATCACAACAGGACTAGAAAGTTGGAAGGTTAGTGTGATTGAGTGTATAGGGTGAAAAGCTAGTGATCTCAGAGGGAGAAAGCGAGTCAACAACATCTTGAGAGTAGGGAGCTTGTATTTGGGTTGAATGCGATTGTACTGAGTGGAGAGAGTGAGTCGTTGTAATCTTCATTTGATATTATCAATATAGTGGTGAGTTTCATCCCGAGCTTGATTTAAGCCAAGGATTCTCACCTTACCAAATCTCTGTGCATATTGAGCTGAACTTTAAATCTAACAATATAAAGTTCGTATTGTGGCTAAGTCTCTAATTTCTGCATATAAACACACTAGCTACTCACTTGTTGTGTTTACAAAGAGACTAAGACTCGCTTTGTGTGTTTTTCCATTTCCGCGTCTTAAAAACACTGCAACTAGTGTATCAAGCTACTCTTCCATAAAGAGTTAGCCAATCAAAGATACTCTATTAAGTGTTCAACAACAATTCATTCTTATATATACTAGCTTTTGTGCATTGGATTTAGAGTAAGTGTAACATTACCATATCTAGTTACACTCGTTTTATCTTACTCGGTCCTCACTCGTCAAAATCCACAATCAATCTTGCACAGATTTTATTCCTACTCTCTAGTCTTAATCATGGGCAATGAAAAACACTCTTTCAACCTAGGGATCTCTTTAGCTAAGTCCCATATCTTAGCTGAGGGTGAACTAGAATGGTAGATCACGGTGACTAAGAACTATATCCAACAAACTGACTTTCAATATTGGAGAATCATTGAAAAAGGTGAAGAAACTCTCAAAGCACATACAAATGGGGACTAGTTGAGTATGCCACACTAGAGAAGAATGCCAAGGCGAAGCAAATCATCCTCAATGTTGTCTCTCGCAAAGACATCGACAAAATCATGTCTCTCTCCACTGCCAAGCTCATGTGGAAAGGTATCATAGATATGCACAACGACAATGAAGATATGAAGAACAACCATCGATTCAAGCTCCAAAGGGACTTCCATTCATTTAAGACGGGATAAAGCGAGTTTGTCTCAGATTACCACTCCATATTCTAGGTATTATGTGACAAGATGTCCTCCGTAGGACTCAAGGTAGAACCCTGGGAACTCACTCTCGCTTTTATCCATGGTGTTAACTCTAAGTTTGACACAACTAAACGAATAATGTTAATGACCAAAGAAACGAAAGGTTTGCTTGTATTTGTACTTGCTGGTAAATTAAGAGTGCAGGAAGCCGAATATCAAAAAGATTCAATAGCATCAAGGGAAACCCAAGGAGTCGCTCTCAAGCTCACTCATGTACTTTAAAAGGTCGAGGACAACGATGAATCCAAAAATGAAGACCAAGAAGTAGCGCTAATAACTAAGCTAGTCAAGAGGTTCTTCAAGAAGAAGTTTGGCATCACTACCAAGGACAGAGATCCAAAGGACAACAAGCCATTTAGCCTCAAGAACATCACGTGCTACAAATTTTCATTTAAAGGACATCTCTCTAGAGATTTTCCAAGTGAAAAGGTAGATCCAAATGAAGAAGAAGGTGGATCTGGAACACCTCCCAGGACGGCCTTTGTCACTCTATGGGGAGATTCTGATGATGAAGTCGATGTTGGTGAGGATCCTGAGAATTGCTTCACATTCCCTCAACCTATCCTAGATCTAGCTCCTATACCTGAAGTTGATAAGTTTTCTTGAACCAGAACCTATACTAGACATCTTCCCTACACCCTTTCTTCCTATATTTGTGGGTGTACTCGATCAAGCAAGTCAATATGAGTACAAGCTTGATTTGAGTGATTCTATTTCCTCTAAGTCTATTATGACTATATTTGAGGATACTCTCATTCAAGCGAGTCTTGAGATAGACAAGATTGTGTCAAGTGAGTCATCTAAGACTCTGCTTGTACGTACAAAGCTATTACAAGCTAAATACAAACAAGTAGGAGCACAATGAGTGTTACCTCACATAGGTAAACCTCATCATGTGCCATGTCTTTGTGATGATGACTATTCAGAGCGAGTTCCTAGAACTGTGAAGATGAAAGTTCTACCTTCCAGTTCTGGAATCGCTAGCTCTAACATTCCTACGAAGTCAATACTTCGTTAGGAGCCCACTGCTTGATTTGATTTTGTAGGAAAGGGTGTAGAGTAGAAGGCAAATGGATTATCTAAGAGCTACTCTCATCCTTAACAAGTGAAGGAGTTTTTCTATCTCCTTCAATGGTAAATTGACAAAATCAAGTGTGTTCTAAAATCTAATCAACATCTCTTTCACTCTTATCATACAGGATATGTATTTCATGCGGTAAAGTATTAGCTTCTGGCATATTGAGTCTCACTTTGTAATAAAGCTACATCTGTTCACTCAAAGCGAGACTCAGATTGTTCAAGCGAGTCTTTGAAGATTCAAGCGAATCTATTACTTGACTCGCTAAACTACAACTAATACTTCCACAAGAGCCAAAACTGGAATCCATCTCTTAAAGGCACTTTACTTGGATATCTTTATAAGCCTTTAGCCTCTTTGGTTTTATTTTTATCATATTAGAAGAACAAGAGATGCATTGTAAGTTCCCCTATACTTTGATTATGAATTATGCTTTTTAATTCTACTTTGGGAACTTTAGTTGGATTGTGTTACTTGCTTGCTTGATTTTCATGCTTATCTTTACACAAGCCAATCTAGCTAAGGTATTATATTGTATAAAAGTTATGGTTTATGGTCTTGACAAACTACATGCTCTTCTTATGTGACACAAATAGAGAATGGTGACCGTCTTCTTGCCTATTACATGCCTAAGAAATGATCCATTCCTACGGTGTCCTTACCTTAACATTAAAGTAACGCTTCCTTACCCATGATTAACTCCACAAAGGAGTATTCATTTTTGTGTAAAAGCCAGTATCCCTCTTATGCACATACGCTTAATTACATTATAGACTAAGTGTGAGTGTGTTATGTCCCATATTATGAAATGTGCATTTCCTGTTAATCTTATACTTGCTTAAATGATACATATGGTGCATATATACACTTTTTTTACACTCCTAAACATGATCAAGCGCTTGTGTAAGAGTCGCTCCAAGGCAGTATGAGTCGCTTTTGGGTTTTGCTTAGCACAAAGGATTTGCTTAATGAGGAAGGCATTCAATTACGACTCCAAAGCTGAAGTCTAGACTTGTAGCCTTGTTATCTAGTATAAATAGATTAGGAAAGGCTACGTGGCTCAATGATCCAGTCTAAGTGGATTCAGAAAATCCACACTTAGACTACATACTGCGTCATAGTAGCTGCCATCACATCGTATGAGGTTGCTCCAACGAGTCTTTTGCTGTGACACTTGTCGTTCAATAATCAGAATCAAATAAAGCAAGTATGCATGTAGCCGTTGTGTGCATCAGCGAATCTAGCCGTTGCAAAGTAGCCACTGTAGTGTAGTCGTTGCGAGATCTCAGGATTTGATACGAAACTTACAAGAGAATGAAAGGGAGTCTATATAAACATCGATATTCACTCCAAATTACTTTTATCATGTTTATCATATTCTCTTTCTCTACTATTGCTCAATTGTCTCCTGCTACACCTGCTCTCGTACAATTAGCTCCTCAAAAGGCCAAAAACAAACACAATCCCTCAAAAACCCAAGCTCCTCATTCCTAAAAATGGATGACAAATCACCACTAGCCGGTCTCACAAAAGAACAACTATTCGAGGAACTCTTGAAAGTGAGTCAAGAGGATTTAGCAGCGATTGTGCAACGACGTAACTCGACTCATAAGGCATATACTGAGTCCCTAGTGACTCCAAAGAAGGTTGCTACCCCTTCCCCTTCATTGCCTCTCTCACTGCCTCCAGATAAAGAAGCTCCTCATGATTTAGCGACTCTAAAGATTGGTGAAAGCCAAGCTGCTTTCGCAAGCAAAGAAATTATTCTCCTTAGTGATCCAACAGAGCAGGTTGCTCAGGTGCTCATTGATCAAGGTGATCAACTTCTTGTCTCCTCTTCCTCCAAACCCTCTCCCTCTCTTGCTACCTCATTTCAAGATGAGGATTACGAGGCCTTTGCTCCAGCTCAACATAGACTTTTCATGGAAGCAAAGAGCGAGTCAAAAGCAACAGGGAAGCGCAAATTAGACAAAATTGAGGAAGAGTCAGTATTGTTTGAGGAAGAAAGTGCATAATCGACTCCTCCAAGGACGGTCAAGAAAGAGGTGAAGCAGCAAAGCAGGAAGAAGTCGAAGAAAGAGCCAAAGGTAGTCTCATCAGATTTTCCTCCGATTCCTCAAGCCATCTCGAAGCGAGAGATACTGACTCCATTGATCGTACCTCCAGAGGTTCTACAAGCAATAGAAGAATCGTCAGGCTCAGACCCATTTCGACAGCTGCTCAGGTTACATAATTGAGACAAGTTGGAGACTGAGGTTAGTAAAGCAAACCTGGATCTGGTACGTCAGTTTTATTCTCGTTTCTCCAGCTCCTCTTCTGCATCTAACGAACCTACTACCCTTAGTTTTGTATGGATCAACAATGTTGAGGAAAGCTTCAAGGTGAAGGACTCAGCGAAGGCGATCGGTCAAGATCCAGGTCTGGATGGATCGTTGGTAGGCTTTGGGCGCTTATACAAGAAAAACTATCCAAGCGGCTCAACCAAGATCAAGGATTCAGTCTTTGCAAAGAATGTGCCATTGACAATGAAGGTCAAGCATCTCTCAGCGTCGAAGCGCCTTCTTCATCACTTCATTGTGAAGAATATCACACCCTGTAACACGAACATGGATTAGGTGACTATTTCTGATTGTTGTATCATGACTCAATGCCTGAATGGAGAGCTGGTTAATACATCTAAAATTATGTTCTCCCATATGGTCGCATCCAGAGGACACCATGGCAACCCGCTTACTTTCTCGCACATCATAGCTAGAATGCTAAAGAACGAGGGAATGTATAAGCCAGTCTTTGAGACTAGCTTTAATGATGTCCTCACTATGGAAAAAGTCTTCGAGATAGTTGTGAAGCCTTCCAAGACCCTACAGCCTGCTGCAAGCTCTTCCAGAACTCAGTCCCGAGAACCTGCTATACTCGCTACCAGCGAGTCTTCTTCAAGCATTGTATTTCCTATCCAGTCTCCGCACGCCACAATCGATAAGCAACTTGTTGAACTTCAGACTCACATATAGCTCTTAACCAATAAACAAGAAGAGAAAAGCAACATTCTTCAAACCCTTGTTGCTCTTACCAGAAAGCTTGATGCTTAGGATGTTATTACTTGTGTCTGTTTGCTTCTCTTTGTGTACTTTTTTGCTTTTCTAAGTGTTAACTAGTATCCTAGCCCCCCCCGGCTACAAAGATGTAAGATTTTGATGAATGACAATATGCTTTCTTGTTTCTATAATCTTGCGTTGTTCTACTTGGTTACACCTTGCTTAATTATGTTAAATGTCTTTATTTGCTTGATTATTGAATTAAGCATATTTCCTTTCCACTATTAGTCCCCTTTGCATGAATTATATTGCATATTTGATGATGTTAAAAGGGGGAAGAAAATCAGGTATATCTATTCAACTAATTGGAAAGAAGTTAGACCGTCTTGGTCTAAGGGGGGAATAAAGGTACACTTGCTAAGTGCCTTTAGCAAGATTTTGAGCAAATTTGATCAATCTATTAAGTATCAGTTTAAGCTTTATTTGATATCTTATAACTTAACTGAGTACATTTTGAAACAGATGTGCTTAAACTATTTAAGTGTTTGTCATCATCAAAAAAGGGGAAATTGTTAGTTTGAGCTTGCTCAGACTAATAGCTCCTTTTGTTTTGATGATGATAAACACTACATTTAATATCTATTGTGTTCTTTAACCATTACATGAATAGCTTAAGAAGCTAAGAGATTCGCTTTGAGCCAACGAACAAGCTAGAGACTAGCTTTGAGCCTTGCGAAGATAGAGAATATAGCAAAGGCAGTCTCAACCAAACCTGAAGAAACTAAATCAACTCTGAAGTGAAGAGAAGTGAAGAGCGTTGAAGGAGAAGGACTAGCACAACACATGGAGAGTCGTTGCAAGCTAGTGAATCCTTTGCTTCAACACAAGTGAACAAACTTGAAGTTCGAGGTGGAATCCATGCACCAACGTGTAGGGTATTCAGGCGCAACTAATGGGAATGTCGAGAAGCCAAGAATAGGTGAAGAATATGTTTCTTACCATGGATAGCGAGGGTTGAGGATCGCCAAACTGGAAGAATAAAAGGCTTAGGAGTGGTGTGGGATGGATTGCCAGCGTGGACAAGTTTGTTACAAGATTATTGCTCAAGAAAAATGAAAGTGTGTGGAATTTGTGGTGCTCCTTGGTGGATCGAAGCACGGATTGCCAGCGTGGATCTTTGTTGCAATATGTAATAGAATTCCTTTCTTGGGGAATAAGTTAGGAAGTTCTATATATAGGGGAGATAGGTATTTGTTAACGCACGAGCTTGAGAACTTCATTGATTGAGAGAAAGTCTAGTGAGCTTAGGAGAAGCTAGCCCAAGAGAGAAACACAACAGGACCTGAAACCCTGAGAGTTAGTATATTTGAGCAGTTAGGGAAGATCACAACAGGACTAGAAAGTTGGGAGGTTAGTACGATTGAGTGTTTAAGGTGAAAGTTAGTGATCTCAGAGGGAGAAAGTGAGTCAACAATATCTTGAGAGTAGCGATCTTGTATTTAGGATGAATGTGATTGTATTGAGTGGAGAGAGCGAGTCACTGTAATCTTCATTTGATATTATTAATATACTGGTGAGTTTCATTCTGGACTTGAGTTAAGCCAAGGGTTCTCACCTTATCAAATCTCAGTGCATATTGAGAGGAACTTTAAATCTAACAATCTAAAGTTTGTATTGTGTCTAAGTCTCTAATTTTTATATATAATCACACTAGCTACTCGCTTGTGTTTACAAAGAGAATAAGACTCGCTTTGTGTGTTTCTCCATTTTCGCATCTTAAAAACACTGCAACTAGTGTATCGAGCTACTCTTCTATAAAGAGCTAGTCGATCAAAGCTACTCTATTAAGTGTTCAACAACGATTCATTCTTATACACTCGCTTTGTTGAATATGATCCTTGTACACTAGTTTACTAGCTTTTGTGCATTGGATTTAGAGTAACTGTAAAATTATCATATCTAGTTACATTCGCTTTATCTTACTCGATCCTCACTCGTCAAAATCCACAAGAAACCAGTCATGGGGACCTAAGAAGTAGTATGAGCAAGCATAGCTCTTCAAATTCAGGGAAACCCACAAGGCAAAATGTAGTTCCAAGTATATAACATGATGGTGAACGTGCAAGGAAATAGAGGTCGAGGCAGGCCACCCGTACCCGCAAACACAATCAGAGAAGATAGTGCACTAGGAATACAAACGACTCATAGAATATATCAGAGAGTTGAAGCTTGATTCGCAAGGCCGAACAGGAGGATCGACGAGTTATGGAAGGAAGGCGTACTCAAGGGCAGATGCTCGCCCTTCTAATTCAAAACCCGAGCAGACTCCCGTTTTCCCTCGAGCTGACAAGTTTGTTAGAATAATTAATGGGCGGTACCAACCTAGACTGTCTAGACGAAGAGAGCAGAGGCGAGATTCCAATGCCCCCTCCCTCCCGGTAGACCAATGATGATGATCTCTGAGATGGCTCAAAATCCCTATCAGTTACAATTCAATGATAATGATATCGTCGAGTGGGCAAATAAGCAAGCTGATCCACTCGTCATACATGTTCATCTTGAAACCAAAATTTTCAAGAGAGTCATGGTAGATACGTGCAGTGCATCTGACATAATTTATTGAGAGGCCTAACAGAAGCTAGGTCTTGACCAGTAAAAAATGAGGCTTATTAAATGCAAACTTGTCGACTTCCCGGGAGATTTTGTAAATGCCCTAGGAGTGGTGAGAATCAACATGATCTCTGGAGACGAGGGAGGTCCACGCATAAGTTGTGCAATTGATTCTTAGTCACCCCCTCGCCTCGTCATACAATGCTATACTAGGCAGAGACTAATTAACAATATTCAAAGCAGTAGTGTCAATTAGCCACTTCTGCCTCAAGTTCCCAACTCAAGAAGGCACATATACTACCCAAGGTATCCAACAAGAAAGTGAGATGTGCTAAATTCAAGCAGAACAAAACGAGAAGGGAACAGTCCATGCGAACCATCTCTACCTATCGGGCTCACTTTGCATGGAGGATGAGGCAAACCTGGATCCCCAAGAAGCCTCGCGACCGTCGGATGAGGAGAACACTCCATCTACCTCCGTCGAAGTAGCGAAGCACGCCTCACTATTTGATGAGGAAGATAAGAAGCTATATGTGGCCCAAGGGATCATGCCAGAAGTAAAGCAGAATATTGAAGCCTTACTTGGAGTATCGCAAGACATCTTCGCCTGGACACCAAAGGACCTTTACCCGAGGTAATGACTCACTCTCTTGCTATTGACCCGCAGGTGAAACCATGAAGGCAAAAGAAGTGAAAAGAAGCAGGTCCTAAGAACGAGGCCGCAAATGATCGAGCTCGAGAAGCTTCTTAAACTGGGATTTGTACAACCAATACAATATCCCACATGGCTCGTGAATGTAGTAATGGTTCCAAAGAAAGACACATGAAAATGGTGTATGTATGTCGACTTCAATGACCTGAACAAAGCATGCCTCAAAGATAGCTACCCCAGGTCGTCCATTGAACAGCTCGTCGAATCCATAACTGATCACAAGGCTCCAAGTTTTCTCGATGCTTATTCCAGATACAATGCGAGCCACACCACCTTCATAATAGACAAAGGCACCTTTTGTTACAAGGTTATGCCATTTGGTCTCAAAAATGTCGGGGCTACTAGTAGACAAAGTTTTACAATAACAGATCGATAAGATAGTCGAATCTTATGTCAATGACATAGAAGTAAAAAGCAAGCAGCAACAAGATCATCAAAGGACCTACGCGAGGTATTCGCACCTTGGCGCATGTATGGCATGAGCTTGAACCCAGAAAACTGTGTATTTGGGGTGACAAAAGGCAAGTTCTTGGGTTTGCAGATAAGCTCGATATGCATTCACGTAAACATGTCCTCAACATGAAAGCACCTTGCACAACAAACAAATTACAAAGGTTCATGGGTCAGTAAACTATCTCGTAGGTTTTGCGCTAAGCTGGTCGAGCGCAACCTACCATTCTTTGTGATCTTGAAGAAGCCCAAGCAGTTCCAGTGGACAGATGAGTGTGATGCGACCTTCACAAGCCTAAAGGAGCACCTGGCTAATTTTCCAACCTTGTCACCACCTATTCCAAGAGAAACATTACAATCAAGCCATGAGGGTTTGTAAAGGGTGACTCATGATAAGGAAGAAAGAAGGGTGGAAGCTTGACCAGAATTGGGAAGGACAATACATAGTCAACACAAGAGTCGCCTTCGGTGCCTATAAGCTAAAAGACTATGCGGGGAACCGCATTGCGAACTCTTGGAAAGTGATGCGACTCCGCAAATATTATTCCTATTAAAGAGCCTTGCCTTAGGTACACATTCCAATCATTTTTTTTATCACGTATATCAATGCAAAAATCACTAGAAATACCGCCACCAGGCAAAACACACTAACAAACTACTTGCAAGATATAGGCAAGGCTACATGTACTGGCTCGTTTAAACCAGATGCACAAATAAAAGGGTCCGATTGGGAGAGTTATCCTCACTCAAACAGCGAGGTACGACTATTGTACTCATTATAAGGGTACATAGACCCCTAGAGAGACGAAACCTAATATTTAGTTGTTTAAATCGCAGTACAACTAACAAGTAGAGATAACATGAGAAAGAGCCAAACTAGACATCGAGAGTGAGATGCCCCTAACTAGTCGTGAGCGTGAGAAAGCATCAGACTAGACATAAGGAGCGACATTCCCCGGGATAGTCGTGAGCATGAGAAAGTGTCGGACTAGACATTGTGAGCGAGATGCCCCGGGCTAGTCACGAGCATAAAAAAGCATCAGGATAGACATTGTGACCAATATGCCCCGACCTAGTCAGGAGTGGCATAAGAATTGAACCATGCACCGGGAGCAAAAGACATCGGGTTGGTCGACGAGTAAAACCCTTCTATAGCTGAGGCACCACAAGAACATAATGGCACACATGGTAATGATCTCAAATCCTCCACACTATATGTTTAAACATCCCATCTCGAATTATTAAAATAACCTAAGGTGCACTATAGGTTGAACAAAAGCGATTATAAGAAAAGGAAACACAATTCACTCCCTATAAGGCAATGCACCTGTCTAGGCTAAGGTACGTGAATCGTGTAAACACAAATGTAAAAAATATAGCTGCAAATAATTATAACACAGACTCGAGATGCAATAGGAAACACCTCAATATAAACTCAGTCGACATCGACACAAAAAGCCCCAAGGCTAGGTCAATAAAAGGGCTTGGGTAAGTAAACACTACATTTAAAGATCTTAACATACTGGGAATATGCGAGTTACTAAAAGCCTAGAATGTTTCACATGGCTTTTCGATGACGAGCTAAGAAGAATAAGAATGAGAGGGACAATAATTGCAGACCAAGAAAGAAGTCGTGAAGTACAAAAAAAAATGTGTCATTTAGACTAAGTTTTTTGTAATATATGTAAACACGTACATTTGGCAATAAGTTATTATATGATTCAACATTAAGTTATTAAGGCAATTATTTCATCAAAATGGCGCTCTCGTGACCCCCTTATTCGTACCTTTTCTATACATTGCTTCACAAGTAGAGAAAAGACAAAGGGGTAATAAGGAGAGGAATGCGAGGCGATAAAGACAAGTAAATTGAAGAAAACATCATGAAATCAACACAACATATCATAAGGTAAATATGCAAGTCAAAATAAAGAGTTGTATTACACACCCTCAAGGCGCCCATCCAAAAAATAAGTTCATAAGAAAACAACACAATCAAGGATCCTTAATAGAAGGGGGCTAGGAGATTAGAAGAAGAAGCACCAGGGGCAATAGAGGAAGGAGGAGCGTCCAAGGTCTTCACTCAAGCTTTCTTGATTCACTCGAATAAATCTACACCCCGAACCACCTCGTGCTCGCAACCAAACGCAATCTTACTTTCCTTGGGAAAGCTCCTCACGGACCAAACCTCGAGCATATTGTCGTTTTCCATCATACAAGCCCCAAGAGGAGGAGGAGTACAACTGGGTGGCTCCGGAAGGTACCCAAATAACTTTTTACCATCAAACTTAAAACCAAGGAGACCATGCTTGGCTGATTTGTAGCATATTTGTCTCGTTAAAAACGACCAACTAATACCTTGAGAGAAAAGTTCATTCAGAACACCTCATGATGGATGTGCATATAATCGACCACGACATTCTTATGAGCCTTCTCAAGTGAAACAACTTGGCCTTCTTTCAGAGCTTGGATCTCGGCCACCAAAGCCTCTTGAGTGTTAACCCCATCCTCTTGAGCCCGCTTTTCCTCCTCTAGCCCTTGAGTCTTTTCCCAGTCTTTGGCCTCTGTTCAACATTTTTTTGTTTTTTTTCAGAAATAGTTTTGGCAAGCTCACCAGCCTCACGAGTTTCTCATCTTGAAGCTTAGTCACCCTCGAGAGAAGATCTTTGAAAGATTTTGACAGCTCCGAATGACTCTTGGCCAACTCCTTGTAACTCCTAGATAGCTCGGCCGATGGATTTTTCATTTCTTGCCCAAATTTTTCTCTGGCCACTGTGCATAATTGCATCACCTGGGAAACAAAGAAAATGTAAGCAAGCATTCATATTACGAGACATAAACTTAGAAAATTATATACTTACTCCCGCCAACAATTGAATACCTTAGTACTGTGGGCATTTATCATCCGATCTAAGTATGGTAGGGGGTTAGGCACTGTAATGGAATGCTCGACCACTCGCCTCGTGAGCTCTACAATGAGGAGCTACCCACCTATTCTCTTACTTGAGAAATGGTCCTCCCGCTTTGAAGAATCCCGGATCGACGAGGCTTTCTCCTTCTTATCGTCATCCATGCGTTTCTTCTTTGACTAACGAGGCGAGAAGAGAGGCAATATAAACCTTTTCTGGCTTAGAACACTTGATAAGACACGTCGTCATCCAGAACGACGGTCACCGATGGAAAAGGAGGCAGCGTGGCGATTGGCGCAACATGGATCACTTGAGGTGGAGCCAAGATAAGCAGTGCGTCAGGCCCTTGATTTCGAGGAGCATAGCGAGGCACGTAAATGGTGGAGCTGAGGGCTGGTAGTCCTCATCATCGGTGAGGTTGATCGCGAAAAGAAATATCCTTTTACATATGGCACATAAACATGTTAAACGATGTAAAATACAACAAAGCATACAAAAGCAAAGAAGGCTCCAAATCCTATGAGGAGGTAGTTGTATTAAGCCTCGGTTCGCTAAAAATTCAACATAGTAGAATTGGTTGAATCTATTTGAAGTGAGCTTTGTGAAAGCTCAGAAGTCTTGTTTAACTTTTCGAATCTGCTCGTCTGAATAAAGAGTAGTTCATCTGCGCACCTCGGTAGTGCGAATGTGATGATTCAATCAATGATCTCTATGGGGTTTCACCAAGAACCATTGAGTAAGCCACCCCACCTCGTTCGTTCATATAATGTATTGGGGGATATATTGGCATGTACAGGTAACCAAGCCCTAGCTATACCCCTTAGTCTTATATAAAGTCCGTAAGAGATGAGCATATGGAGTGTGGTTGATCTCCTGATTGTGAAATTGAAAAGCCAGCACATGCCTCCAAAAGTTCGGATGAAGTTGGGTCAGGTTCAGTTGCATCTCATCGAGGATGTCCCTCATAAACTGAGGGATTAGAAGCCTAAAACCCGCTTGCATTGTGTGGCGAGTAAAGGGGAAATCTTTCTCATAGTCATCGAGGTATTCTCCATGTTTCGTGGGCAAGGATAGGACAATCCCCTCAAGGAAAGGAAAAGTCTTTGTGATGTCAATGAGCTTGAAAGGGGACAACTTGGTTCGCAAGGGCTTGATGTTCTTGCCTTGTAGTCTGCACTCAACCCCCCTTACTTTTTCCATAAAGGATCCATGCGGGTGGAGAATGTGTAATCTTCACTTTGCAACTTCCTTGCCTCGTGAAGAGCCCGGTCCAGCCCTATCCGAGGCTCACGAGCTCGGTTCAGCGGCTGCCCCAGTATGTCTCTGTACTTCGTTTCCCTCGTACCTTACGAAATGAAAGAGACTCGAGGTGGAGGTTGAACTGAATTCGAGTTCCGAGCTCCTAATCGAAGATGTGCTATTTGCTGCATAAGGAGAAGAAATAAAGAGTTAATTTTCTAGGGTACAAAGGACCTTGCAAAGAAGAAAGAATGGGCTTATTTTCAATCCTTGATATAATTTGAGATCGACAAGGGAAGGGAATCTTCGTGAGGTACCTGAAAAGTCAGAAAGAAAACAAGATAGGGACAAGTAGGTAAAAAGTGCGTGAAAGCGTGCATACAAAGCATTTAATGAAAGGTGGACGTCTGACAAGATGTGATGGGACCTGAGTCACGCATGTTTTCCTAAGCGTCGTTTTAAGCATTTAATAAGAATTTAATTTATGGAGAAGCAATAAATGTGAAAAATATTTGGTCAAAAGCGCCATTAATGGATTTTATGAGAAAGAAGACAAAGGATGCAATTAAGGACTCAACACAAAATTCAAATGTTGCTCTTACCACCGGTAGGATTTTCCGGCAAAACCAAGCAAAACACTAGAAAAAAACACCGGAAGGAGGCAACAGAGAAGGAAAATTAGAATCTAGAAGAAACCTACTAACACATTCCACACTATAAAACCAATGAGAAACAAAGAACAACTAGAGAAAGATAGAAAAACACTAACCTGTTTCAATGGAGAAGTTGGGGATGGAAGAACGATGAGCAACTAGTGGGAGGGTGGATGAATTCAAAACGCCGGGAGACAAAGAATCTTACTTTGTAGAAAAGAGAGCGAAGGTGGTGAAAATGAGAGGATCAAGTGGAGAAAGAGACTAAGGTAGATAATTTATAGGGGGAATACAAAACATCAAATTACCCTTGCAAGACATGTGGCATATGCATGACAAAAGCCCGCACAAAAGCTTCTTTTCTAAAAATTTGAAAAGATCGCTCACAAAATAGGATCCACGCGATGGAATATGTAGTCGAAGGTGAGGAAAGGCCAATGAAAGGATACATCACAATAGCATAGAGGGACATCGAAAGAAAATGAGACATAAGAGACTCGCGAGGTAGATATACGTACACTTCATGGCAATAACCATATGGATGGTATCTTGCAAATCTTTTTAGGCTCATGAATCCTACCTCCCTTTTTTATTAAAGGTAAGGAATTCGGCTAAACTATATACAACATCAGATCAAACGAGAGCCCAAAAAATCGAGAGTTGGGACAAACCGGCTAAAGTAACAAGCAAAACAAACCAACCAAGGAAAAACAACAAAACATTGAAAGAGGAAATGACTAAGAGAGAGACCAGACATTAGACAAGATCAGAAGCGATGAACTGACCACCATGACGTTGGCCTCACCTAAATGAGGGATCTTCAGGAGTCAGAACCCAAGACGTTGTCCTAAATAATAGAAAGGATCTTCAAGAACCATGAAGCCAACATAATCACGTCAGATGAAGCAGTCAATATCAAACATCCATCTCAAACAATACTGAAAAAGCCCCTTAGACATAGGAGAGTTGTCTGCCAAACAAAAAAAGAAGAGAAAAAGGAAAACTACAACAACACTATTGGTTGTCATAATAAATTATAGATTTTTTAAAAGGAAAAGGAAAAAATTGAGTAAATGTATTACCATGTGGTTAATTTGATCAAGTTGTGCCAAAGAGCCTAAAAACAAAGTTAAAGTCCACAACTTCTATTGTTCCAAAAAACTAACCCAATCCTCCACATGGAAGAAGAAGCAAGAAGGGAACAAACAGAAATGCTATAGATGAAGGTGTAAATGGTGACGGTGGATATGATGATGCCTTAACCCAAAAGACACTACAAAATAAAAGACCTATTGTAACATCGACTAAAGTATTACAAGAGGTTGAAATCACGTTACAATAGACGTAATGTAATATTTTTGTGTCACTACATTCTGCCGTGTTGCTTTAGGTCTAATGTAATACTTGTAAAAAGTTATTGTAACATTATTAACTAAAAGATAAGAAGTGTTGCATTTGGTGTTTAGAAGTGTTACACGTTTTGTATAATGTTACATTTAGTTCTTAGAAGTGTTACACTTTTTCTATAATGTTACATTTCATAACAAAATGTTACTTTTATCTAATATATTCATTTTGATTGTAATGTAACATTTATATCTTAGCCAGTAAGTATGTGTTACATTTGTTAACATAATGTTATATTAGCTTATAGTCTATTAGTGTTCATGTGATGTTACATTTGTTTTTGCAATGTTACATTTGGTTAGTAAAATTTTGCATATAGTCTATTCCTGTAATGATACATTTGATCCTGTAATGTTACATGTGCTCCTGTGATGTTACATTTGTCTAGAAAATTAGCAGCACATATGTATATATATCCATAACTTCATATATATATATATAAATCCATAACACACGCGGTACACATGCCAAGTTCAATCTTCAATCTCTTGAACAAAACACATAAAGCCATCCCAAAACACATAAACTTCATTTAAAGTAGTGTTCGAACTTAAATAGTTATTATCAAAAATTCTGATACCATGTATGTAAAAAAGGCATTGCAAATCCTAACCTGTATGCGTGTAAGACAAGCAACTATATTAGATATTGAATGAATCATATACACAAAAAAAAAAGCATAATCAAGAAAGCAACCAAAGCAATGCAACCAAAACATCCAAATAATGACTAAAAGCAAGTGCAACTCATTGCAAAGAAGACCAGCTACGTACAAAACTTAGCAACATCATCATGCTTTTACCCTGGAATATAAGAGGAATGAAATAAACGGCCTAAAATGTCATTTCAAGCATTGATACGAATTATTTGCACACACAATGAGCCATTAGTGCATCATGATACTCAAAACCAAATATAAGATGAAGTCACTTATTATACAACCAAAGCTATTATCAACCAAAGGTATTATGCTAAATAATCGAAAATAGCTCTCTCCTAAAAATCTCTCTCTTTTTCCCATCCTTCTTTCCGGTGGGGTTTCTTCTCGCTCCGATCAGATATCTCTGCCTTTCTTCTCCATCTCATTCCTCTCTTGTTCTCCTCTCATGGTGTAGATCCTCGTGTGCTCCTCTTGGTGGTGACTCCTCCACCGTCCGTTGTTCGTTCTTATTCGTCCTCTCACAAGTCTGTTCGTGTTCATGGGTGGAGTCTCTTCACCTCCTCCATGGCGCACAAACGGGGCTCTCCTAGATCCTCCAAGAAGAACAAACTGAAGGTTAATACTCCTATCCCTGCCAAGAATGGTGGTTCGAAGGATAATATCCAAGTATCGGCGCCTCAACCTCCATCCAAAGCGCTAAAAAGATCAAAGGTTACTCGTGACCGATCGTCTTCTCCATCTCCGTCCAAGGTGGCTGCCATTGACGGTCGATTATGGTACAAGAACGAAGAGGCCGATGAGTCTTGTTCAGACTCTGAAGACCCTCATCCCTCAAAGGTGAATCGAAATCCATCAAATCTAGTTCATCCATCAATGGTGCCGACAAGAAGCTCAAGAGCAAAGTCCCAAGCGTTGAAGATGTAGATCTGTCCATGGTTTCCGAGTAGTTTACTCCCTATGATAGTCATGCCCTATCTGATGAAGAATCTGTGGACTTTGGTTCCATCAAGCTCGTCGAAATGGTGGACGGACGAAAGTTCTATGCCTATAGCATCACCGGCGGCGATATACCAAGTTGTAATTTTGATGGCGTATCTCCGACGGTTTTGGCCGGCGATGGAGATAGGGCCACCACGGGCACGGTGGCTAAACCTGCGGAGAAGGTCAAAGTTCGAGCCCTTATTGCTTCCCATGCACCGGTCAACGTGCAAGGCGGCAAGTCTCCGACACTCCCAATCAAAGAGTTGCAAAGGCCAGTCGAAGGGTTGCGGTTACACCCAGCCCAAGAGTCATGCGACTCATTCAATGCCGCCCTCATTGATACTCCTTTTACTGAAGTTTCACATGGGAACAATGCAATTAAAGACGTCTCTTCATCTGGTACGTGTAACTCCCTTCCTTTCCAACCCCAAACTCTTCGCATTTCCCCACATGGCAATAACCCTTCGACTACCCCAACTGATCACTTGCCTCCCAACACCGGCCTTTCGTCTCACCCCTTAGACCCCTCTTCCTCTCACACTTATTAGGGGCTTCTCCCCTCCTCTAACCCCCTCCCGCCCCCTCATCTTCTTCTAAACCCCCTCCTAGATCCAACAACCCCCACCATATCGCGCACACCACCCAAATTGCGTCCAATCCTACCACACCCTCTCCTTCCGATTTCCCTCCTCTTCCTACCTCCATGACTCCTAAGACTACCCACGCTCCTCCTTCTTCACATAAGTCCACAAACAATCCCATCCTTCCCACTCTTAAGGGCACCACTCCTACTTATCCTAACTCTTGGGTGGGTTGGAACAAGAAGGTGTTCATGAATGTCGGGTTGGAGGGTAAGTTGGTGTATACTAAGACGACTTCCACCGTTGTTGATATACGCATGGACGAGGCCCTTCCCTCTCACAAAGTGTGGGGATGGTCTCTCCTTGGGAAATTTTTTGGACTCAACCGGGGCATTTCTTCGTCAACAAGCTCATCCGGTCTTGGGGCGTCAAATGCAAGTACCGCGTTGAAGAAGGATGGTTGGTTTTCACGTTCATGAACGAGGAGGATAGGGATAGCATTCTCAAGAAGGGGCCCTATTGCGTACATGATAAACCCCTGATCCTTACGCTCATTCCCTATAAGTTCTCGTTTAATATGAAAATCGTGGCCACAGTTCCACTTTGGGTCCGTATTTTGGGGTTGTCTAAACCCTTTTGGATGCCCGATGTGATGTGGCCTCACAAATTGGAAAGCCTCTCTACACGGATCCCGTCACGGAAACGAGAGTCTGGGGGGCATACGCCCGGGTTCTCGTGGAGTTCAACTTTTCTCTTCCGGTGATAAAGAGCGTTGACCTCCATTTCGGTGACGGGGACGTGGTCACGTGCTCATTTTTTATAGAGAACGAACCATTGTTTTGCGTGAGGTGCTGCTCTTTTGGCCATGATTTTGCAGGGTGCACCTCCAATGTGAAGGATAATGCGGGCATGAATGTCAGTGGGTGGTCAAAGGCCTGGAAAGCTACGGCTAAGGGGTTGACTCCCGTTGGTACTCTGACTATCCCTCCCAAGGTTGCTGCGGAAAATGTTGAGGTTAGCAAGGCCCCGGAGGCTGTTCTTCCCGAGTCCGACAAGCGTCCTCCCTCCCCTGAAAAAGAGGTGTTGAGGTCACCGTCCCCGTCTAGTAGACCGCTAGTAGACTCTAGGTTGGGGGTAGTGCTAGCCCGACCGTTGTAGCTTCTGACTTGGGTTGTAATGATTGTATTGTTGTTTCGGATAATTGTACCAATTCCAACAATTGTAATGACTGTATAGACCTCTCTAGGGCTAGCATTGACCAGGAAGAGGGTGAGTTTACTCCGATTGGAAAAGCGAACAGTTGTAAGGGTAGCGTCTTGGGCACTAGTAGCGACGGGGTGAAGACCTCCGCCAATAAGTTTTCAGCTATCTCTGGGGACGAGAAGGATGCTTCCTCCAGATCCAATAAGGATGAGGACGATGACCCAGACTCGTCGTATGTTGGTTCTGATGGTGAGAACGACGAGTCTTCTCCCAAGAAGATAAGTCCTGTCAAGACCGTGAACAAGAAGGGCAAGAAGGTTGATGCGGTTCGTGAGAAGGAGGCTGCGACGGAGAGGGATATGGTTCACGCCTTACCTTTGGATCCAAAGTGGCCTAGAAAGGATGGTAGTGGTGCTCTAGCTACTCGTTTCCGCTCCAAGAATGGTGGCAATAAGGGCAAGGGTTCCAAATGAATATCACATCTTGGAATATTCGAGGGCTTGGCCAAGCTCAGAAACAAAATGGCATGCGTAAGTTCATTAGGAGTCTAGGTATCAGTCTTTTGGTATTTTGGAGTCTAATCTCAATTATCGCAATGTTGACAACGTTATGCGTAACGTAAGCCTGGGTTGAAAGTTTGTTACAAACTTTCATCTCGATTCACGGGGTCGTATCTTAGTCACTTGGGATGATGAATTTGTAGAGCTTGATGTCTTCTCCGAGTTTGTGCAGAACATCAGGTTCCATGCCACGTGCAGGGCGACCGGTGTCAGGTTCAGTATTTGTTTTATTTATGGTCTTCATATCGTTGTTGCGCGCCTCCCCATTTAGAGTCACGTTGATGATCTCATTGAGGCCCCCGGGATTCCTTAGATGATTCTTGGTGACTTCAACTCAATCCTGAATGAGGGAGAAAGGGTGAATGGGGAACCGGTCTTGATGTATGAGTGCAAGGACATGGTTGACGCTTGTCGGTGCCATGGATTTGTTGATGCACCAAGCACATGCTCCACCCTATTTACCTGGACCAACGGGTCGATCTGGAGCAAGCTTGACCAAGTGTTATTCAACCCCACATGTTGAGTTCTGAGTTTGGTTGCACCACTGATTTCCCGGTCAAGTGGCTCTACTTGGACCACAAGCCGGGAGTTGTTTCTTTGTACAGGTCGGGAAAGAACAAGAAGTTTTACTTCAAGTTCTTCAACATGTGGACGAGGCACCCGAGGTTCAAGGAGATTGTGAAGGAGAGTTGGGTGTCCAGCATTTGGGGCACCTACCAATATCGTCTCTCGAAGCTCCTTCATGGCCTCAAGGCCCTCAACAAGCAAGAGTTCAGTCACATCTCCTCGAGGGCTGCGGAGGCCACTCTTGGTCTCAATCGTGCCCTTGAGGAATGTCAGCTCCATTCGGACTCTCTTGATGCTCGGAGAGGGTTGGAGGAGTCCAGAAGGCTGGCTAAGAGACTCAACAATGTGGAGGGGAGTTTTCTAAGACAACTGTCTAAATCTAATCATGTTATCAAAAATGACAGATGCACTAAGTATTTTCATTGTTTGATGAAGGTCAATGGGAAGCGAAATCACATCGCTTCCCTGACCAAGCAGGACGACGACCACGCCACTTCGTAGGCGGAGGTTGTCCAAGAGTTCATTGGCTATTATGAGGGGATTTTCGATTCGGAGGTCGACGTCTCCCTTTCGGAACTCGTGGAGCTCGTGCACGGTGCCAGACTTACTGATGGGGATGCCAACTCGTTGACTGCTCATTTGTCGATAGAGGAGATCAAGAATGCTTTCTGGTCTATGGATGATGACAAGTCCCCCGGACCGGATGACTTCTCGATCAAGTTCTTCAAGTCGACCTAGAACGTTACCTGGGTTGAGGTTTGCACAACGGTCAAGGAGTTCTTCAGCAACGGGAAGCTTCTTCGGCATACCAACCATACTATTGTTTGCGTGGTTCCTAAGATAGTTTTACCGGCTTGTGTTGAGCATTATCGACCAATTTCGTGTTGTAATGTTTTGTACAAGTTGATCACCAAGATCATGACGCTTAGTGTTGCGAAGTGTCTTGGTCCCCTCATTGATCCGGCCCAAAGAGCTTTTGTGGAGGGCCGGCTCCTCTCGGACAATGTTTTTCTTGTCCAAGAGCTCCTTCGGAGGTATGAGGTGCGCAAGGAAATGAAGAGGTGTTTCCTCAACGTTGACCTTGCAAAGGCGTAGGACTCCATTTCAGGGACTTTATCCGGTTTTCCCTTACTCACCTAAGGGCGCCGGTTAGGTTCATTAATTGGGTTATGGAGTGTGCTACGACTGCTACGTACTGCTTTAAGATCAACAAGGGTCTCCACGGTTTCTTTCTCTGGAAGAGGGTTCTACGTCAAGGGGTTCCCCTCTCCCCACTTCTCTTTGTAATGTGCATGGAGGTTCTCTCCAGGCTCATCAAGAAGGAGACCGCGCGAGACTCTTTCCACTATCACCAGCATTGCCATGCTCTTAGGCTTACCCGTCTCATTTTCGCAGATGACGTGGTTTTATTTTGTCGTGGTGATGCAGGTTTGGTTAACATCCTCCTCGGCCGCCTCGGTCGGTTCAAGGAGATGTTTGGGCTCAAGATCAATGTGGAGAAATCGTCTATCTTCCTCGCATATGTTTCTGAAGAGGAGCATGCTGCCATCACTGAAGCTACCTTTTTCGAGAAAGGTGTCTTCCCGTTCCGCTACCTTGACATCCTCATCGGCCCTTCCGGGCTCCAGGCAATTCACTACAAGCCGCTGCTGGACAAGATTGGTGCTTACCTCACGGTGTGGGCCAAGAAGACCATTTCGTTCACGGGTAGAAAGGAGCTGATTGTGTCGGTTCTCTAGGGCAACGCGGGATTTTGGTTGTCTATTTTGCCTATTCCTGTTGGGGTTTGGGAGAGTTTGATTTCTTTATGTAGAGGGTTCTTATGGAAGCGCCCCCGGGTTAGATGTGAACATATTTGTGTCCCTACGAGGGAGGGGGTCTCAGACTTTTGGACTTTGAGGTTTGGAACAAGTGCTTCATGATGAAGCACTTGTGGCACATTGTTGATCGTCGCGATAGTCTGTGCATTAAATGGGTTCACCACCGTTATTTTACCATGATGGATCTCGTCGACTGGGTTGCTCATCGTCGCGTCTCTCCACTAATGAAGGCTATGGTCCATACTCGCGAAATGGTTTGTATCCTGGGGAGGGCATGGCGTCCAACATCCTGGATACCCTTGTTTATTGGTGTGTAGAGGACAAGTTCAACGTGTCCAAAGCATACGAGGTGTTTCGTCCCAGAAGACCCATTGTGAGGTGGGCCAAGGACGTGTGGCCGGAGCACTCTACGCCCAAGCACTCTTTCACTCTTTGGCATGCTTCGCTTGGGAAGTTGTCTACCTATGACCGCTTGCCATTCCTTAGGGTCGACCTGACGTGAAGCTTGTGTGGGACCGCCCTCGAGATCCGTGATCATTTTTTCTTCTAGGGCTTGTACTCCTCCGCCATTTGGGGCGTTGTGTGCGACAAGTTACGGATCCCTCAAACCTCCACGACTACTCTCCTGAGTTCCCTTCGTTGGATGCGCCACAAAGCTCGCTCTGATAGCTGCCTTCCAAGAGCTCAGGTTTACGCCCTCGCCAAGAAGAAGCAACCAAAAGTTCACAACCAGCTAATGTCATACATTAATTAACAAAGATAGTTGAATAACAGTTTTATTGATTTATAGCCAGCTAATGTCAATCCACATAACTAAAGATATTAAATTTTCAAACAGTGAGCAGAGAACTTAGACTTTACATACCTCACAAAACTATTAAGGTTGAGGATGAGGTTGCTCACTTGGAGCGAGAGGGGTTGGATTGGTGTCATAAATCCTTGAAGAAAGATGAAACTCTATAATATTTAGTTTAAGACCAGCATTTGAAACTTCTATTGTTGATACAAGAACAGAAATGAATTCTGGAGCTATTTGTTGAACCAAATATTTCTTGAGGCTTTATAAGAACTCAGGAGGAAGAAGGCAGGATGGTCCTTGATCTCTTGCCACCTCTTTCATCTTTGAATTTTTCATAGTTTGACCATAAAGATGAAGGCAACCAGGTTTGACCACTTCATGATAATGATCTTTTGAAGAACTGACACCATCTACATCTTCCTCATATGTGGACTACATTGCGTCCATTTTCTCCTCGTTAAATAAAAATGCAAACATCATTATTCAACAAAAAAACAGTTACATGTATATATAAATTGTAACTTACAAATATTTCTTAGCTTTTTCAGCATCTGTTTATAAGTGCATCCTTCAACTCTTTTCCCGGATTCCTTGTAAATCTTAGCTTTAGAAGGAGGTTGCTTGTTGCATCATTTTTTGCTATAAGAGCCACCAAAAAACAGTTACATGTATATATAAATTGGAAGAAAAAATATACTATATAGTTAATAAACTACCAACTCAGTCCGCAATAAAGCAAAGGATGATGGGCTCAAAGTGTGATGATCCTCTACAACTCACGACTTCTTTTGTTATTATTGTTAATTTCCTAAACTTACATACAAATTTGAAGAATAAAAAAACTTATTAATTGGTAGTATAAAACAAAATAAATTTAGAAGTTGTATATATAAATTGAGAAGTTATATTATTACCTTGGCCTCCTCTGAATTCCAATAGTATAGATTCTCAAAGTGTGAGCAGAATGTTCTCAGGTTTGTGTTCCAACCTTTCTTCATCTGTCTTAAAAGGAGTGAAGTGTTTTTCTCTCAGCCTTGACCTGTGGACAAGCCATAAATCATTCACCGTTCTCAAGACCCATTTTTTCCCTATTTCATCAATCATATACCTTTCTTGAATGAATAGGTCTCATATACATCAACAAATTAAATACTCACATAATGGATTAAGTTGACAATAGAGACATTATAAATCATTCATTAATCTGGTCAGACCTAATATATACACTTATAGTTTACCTTCACATACTTTTATATATCATTCTTCTTCTCTTCAGGTACACGTCTCCAATTGACATAATGTAAAGGTGTAAGATTAGGACACTTAGCAACTGTTCCCAGAAATCGACTAAATGATGTCACAACTTTTTCATTAGGTCCGTCAGGTTGGCCCGTCTTATTAAGGAAAATCGGTTCACGTTCAGCAGAATTCCTTCTATGAATATTTATCATTGTTGTTGGACCTCGATGCTTCTTCATATGAGAATCTCCTTCTAATAAAAAAATTGTAATTAATTAGGTTGCATTAATTCCAACAAAAACAAATGATGTAGTTGTCATTAATTACCTGCAAGTTTTTCTTCCTTGTTCTCAACTTCATTACCATCAGGCTCTTCTTCATTTTCATTACCAACAGACTCTTCTTCATTTTCATTACCAACATGCTCTTCTTCAATTTCATTACCAACAAGCTCTTCTTCAGCTTCATCCACACTTTCTTGTCCTTCTTGTTCATCAAGATGAACATCTTGCTCTAAATCAATGTTGTCTTCTTTGTTTGAGGCCAACTTGTCTTTGTTGCAAAACCTCATAATTATCCAATGAACCGGGATGGCAATACTAAACTTGTTGCTTGTTTTTCTTGTTTTGGGGTTGATGTATCATCACACCTTGCCCTTTCCTTGCCTTGAAGATTCTCCTTGAATTTCCTTCTCAATTTGCTGGATATTTTGGCGGTTATGTTTTTTAGGAGAAAACCTCCTCTGATTTTTGCAAGCTACAATATTTGTAAACTTGGTAATTGATCATTTTTTTCTAGGAGATAACCTCCTCTCAATTTCCTTCTTTTCTCGTCTCTTATTATTTACTGTGACATTTGTATAACAAGTTAATACAAGAGAATAAGCCTTAAAAAGTGTATATAAAACAATATAATGTAGTGCAGTAATCGTGTATAATATGCATGTGATTAATCAGTGTAAAATATTCATGTGTAATACGCTCTTCAAGTTGAAGAGCAGTAATAAAAATGGCATGTACCAAGTGTCTAGTTGAAGAGCAACACTGCAATCCACAAAAACCACATACATTTGTTGATTCTAGACTAAAAGTTCAGTCCCAGGTACATAGTAATTTGTTTTATTATCACCGTTTATAACATTGAAGTTGTTAGAAGTGTAATCTTTTGTCTATCACGTGAAATTAGTAATAATCATTCCAATTCGAAACCAAATGTGTACACCTTGATGTAATAATAATGTCTCTACATAAACTGTTATTTCATTCATTGGTTTTATAGGAATCTAGTGGCTTATATTCATGCCTTATTTCTTCTTTAGGTTGAGGAGTTGAAGCTAAATATGTTCATCAAGCATACATATAATGAGTCTATAGCTTATCTTGTCATATCTTATGTGTTGATACTTAATCTTGAACTAAGATATAGAGGTTGATTAGTGATCCTAGTAATGTCTTTGCTAGTGTATAAGCTTTAGGTTGCATAGTGGATGGAATAACTGTTTAACCAACAAATATAAATTTTAGATCCATAGCTTTGTGTATTTTGCACATGTACTTAAACTGAAACATAAGAGGTGGCTTGGTTCTCTTATTGATATCTTTGTTAGTCTTTATTTTTTGAGTTTCACAACTGAATTCTTGAGCCTCCTATAGAACTCCATGAAAGTGATAAAAAAAACTTATAAAAACAAACCTAGTGTCTAATTATATTGTACTCAACCACATGAAAGTGATGAAAAAACCTTAGAACATAATGATACTCAAAGTCAATAAAAATAGACAATAGATACCTCGTATCGGTCCCCTTGGTCTTCATCATCATCAAGTTCACACAGTTGATAATCCTCGTCGTCATCCTATAACATTTCAGCTTCCAACGCCTTCTTGGCATTACGAGCTTGTTGAAGTATTTTCCTGGCAAGATTTGATTTCCAAAAGCACTCATCCTAGTTGCATTATCCTACATCTTTTTCTGCCGTATCTTGTCATAACCGTTGACTGTATTACCATTAGGTTTTCCCATTTGCTGGTCTGTTAGAGAAAACAAGAATACATGATGGAATAAGTTACAAGTAATCATCATCAATGAATATTTATAATACTACAACATTAACAAATGTAAACAAGACTAACACTTCAAAACACAATTTGTACACACAGTATAATAGTTTTACATCATTTTCTTTTTATTTATAAAAAGTGATTCTACACCAATATTTTATCTACAACATATTCTATGTCCATGGAGTCATGGTTACTGTAATTGGTGATTTATATTACACTATTTTATCAATATCTAAAAACACTACACAAGTATAACGTTTGGTTCATGATGATACTGATTATATTTACAAACACTACGCCAGTATAACAGAATTTATGTCCTTGAAAATGTCATTTGATTTCCCCATTTACCTATTATCCATACACTAATCTGTTTCACCTTCATTTACAACTCCAGAGTTTGGTTCCTGATGAGACTGATCATCACATCCTTCATCATGATCATCCATATTATATCTAGGAGGAATCTCCACATAAATACATTCTCCCAATCTAGTCGGGTCATGAACATAGAATACTGGATGAGCTTGAGAGGCCAAAATAAATGTCTCATCTCTGCCCATGGGATTATTAAAGTTTACTTGAGTAAACCCATACTCATCTACCTTATTATGGAACCAAGAACACTTCAATAAGACTATACTGCAATATCCATGACAACATATCTCAATGATTTCCTCAACTGAACCATAATAAGCAACGATAGAAAATATAGGATTTTTGTCTCTACTGCTTGCAAAGCTTTGAGTCAATGCGATAACCATGACTCTAGTATTACCAGTGTATTTGCTAACAAGTGTAGAAGGTCCAAATGATAGTCATTTGATATGTTCTGGGACTTGTTGATGTTCAGCTTGTTTTTTCTCAACTTTATCTTTAAACCGAGCTAAAAAATCTCTTCCATGGCTTCAAGCAACATCAAACTTTCTTTTCTTCTGGCCAATATCAAGGGTCTCATGTTCACTATATTAAACAATGTGCATGAAAACTTAGTAAAAATTTTAAAGCTATCTTAGTAGTCATTTCACAAAACTTTAATTCAAATGCTAGTACCTGATGTACTCTTCGACAACCTCATCATTTGAGTTAAATAATACAGAACGATGAGCTTGAGCTAATGTTGTGGAGTCAATCTTACAACCACCGTGTTCTTTCCTCTTTCCTTTTGTGTCCTTCCCCTTCCTGCTACTGGATATCACTCTTCATAAACAAAAATGCACACTCCTTAGGTTCAGTAGGTTGTTCTGACCATGTTTTTGATGAAGCGCATCCAAATTTCAAATCACCTTGTAAATATATGCCACATAATACAACACGTTCCTCGAGTATGTAGGATTCAACAATTGAGCCCCCAGGTTGACTCTTGTTTCGAACATGAGACTTCAGCTTATGAAGATATCTTTCAATTGGAAACATCCAAAATAATGTAGCAGGTCCATTATACTTAATTTCATCTACTAGATGAATAGGTAAGTGTACCATTACAGCAAAAAAAAACTAGGTGTAAAGATTCTTTCCAATTCATAAAGAGTTTCAACATTTTCACTTTGTAGATGGTCAAGATCCTTTGGATTGACCAATTTAGCACATATATCCTTGAAAAAGCACTTATTCTCATAAGAGGAACCAACACATTCTTGTGCAGTGTTGTCCTTGCAACAACTGGAAGCAAGTATTTCATCATAAAATAAGCATCGTGACTCTTATAACCATATATTTTCACTGACCAACATTCACACATTTCCCAATATTGGAACCATAACCTTTTTCCAGTTTCACATTATTAATAACTTGACAAAATCTGCCCTTTTCTTCCTTTGACATCCAAATCCGTGCCTTTGGGATTTCAATTCGCTTATCATCTTCAAATATTCTTGGGTGGAGCTCATGCATCAGAAAGTACTTTAAGGTCCTCACGTGCTTTGAGAATTCTTTCGAAACATCTCCAAAAATTTCCCCAAAAAATTATCAAAAAAAATTATCTGGATGTGCATTGGATCACGAGAATGACGACAACCAACAAATTTCCAATATGGGAGACGAAAAAAACAGATTTTTTCCGACATGGGTTTTTCTTCTTTATTCTTTCTCACTTGTTTCTCCTTTGACCTATTTTTCCTAAATTCATTCTTACAATCATATAGTAATTCAACAACCTCAAGACTTGTCAATGAAACTGGTGCAATTTCATCCTCCACTTCTCGATCAAGCTCTATATAAGGATGATCCAAAGGCAAAAATCTTTGATGTTCCATGTAACACACTTTTGGACTCTTTGTCAAGTATTGAGAGTGTGTATCATAATGATACTTGGGACATGCCATTTTCCCTTTGGTGCTCCATCCCGAGAGCATAGCATAGGCATGAAAGTCGCTAATAATATTCAACAACGCAACACGCATATCAAATACTTGATTGCTATAAGAGTCAAATGTTTCCACTCCATTCTCCCACAACTCCTTCAAATCTTTGACTAATGCTTGTAGTACACTCAATATCATTTCCCGGATAATGAGGATCAGGTATTAGTAAAGTCAACATAATAACATCATGATTCGTGCACATCCATGGCGGCAAGTTATAATTAATGAGCATCACAAGCCATGTACTATGAGCAATACTCATTGTATTAAATGGGATTGAATCCATCAGTCGGCAAAGCTAAACTCACATTTCTTGGATCATGACCAAATTGTCAAAATAATTCATCAAAGCTCTTCCATGATTGACCATCAGCTGGATGGCTTAAAAAACCATCCTTCAGACGATCAACTGAATGCCATGACATCAATTTAGCTGTTTCCGAGCACATGAATAACCTTTACAGTCTTTTCTTGACCGGAAAATACCTTAAATCTTTGCAGGTGGTTTCCTTCGAGTGTCATTCTCATCATTTTTTCACCTAGAAGCTTCACATACATGACAACCTATTGCATGCAGATTCTCCTCCCAATACAATATACAGTCATTTGGGCATGCATCTATCTTAGTATAATCAAGACCTAGTGTCTTCAATGTAGTCTTAGTTTCACTATATGGTGAAGGCAACTTTACATCAGCTTGCATAGCCTTAAGAAGCTCGAGAAGCTCGAAAAATGCTACATTCGTCAGCTTATTATCACACTTGAAAACAAAAAGCCTAATAATAAAGGAAAACTTTGTGAAATTCTTGCGACCACGAAACAATTCTTGTTGGCCCTCATTGAGTAGTTTCTAAAACTTTTTTGCTTCCTCATTAGGACCCTCTTTTGAAACATCTCGGAGTAAACCATCCATGTCATCGTTAATAAACTGCTCTACAACCAAGCCTCTTAATTCATTTGAACGTCTAACTGGATTCTAGGTAGTTGAATAAAGCCATTTGAGATAATGTGTTCTTTGAAGGTGTTTCCCTTAAACTAATAACGATAACAACACTTAGGACAATGGAAACGAATTTCTTCTCCTCCAGCCTCTGATTCAAGTGCATTTTCCACATACTTATCCGCCCTGGTTTCATACTCATCAGTCCATCGAGAAAACAACCACCAATTTTTTAACCCTCCATTCATGTCTACGGGAAAGGTGGACCAGTTCAGCTAAAGAGAAAGGATAAATCAGTTCAGCTGGAGTAAGAGAAGGAAAAACCAGTTTAGTTGATATGGACAATGAGATAAATTCCATAGAGAAAACCAGAATTGAACCAATAAATGTAAAGACAATTGGAGTAAAATGGGTGTTGAAGACAACAAAGGATGATCATGGTCATGCTATCGAGATGAAGAGGGTTTTGAAGGAAATTGGGTATGAAGCTCAAACAGGAACTAACATTAACAGTGACAATAGTTCAGTTATTAAACTGAGCAAGAATCCTGTTATGCACGGGCGAAGTAAGTACATAGATGTACGTTATCATTTCTTGAGAGGTCTATCTAAAGAAGGAACTATTACTTTAGTTCATTGTTCGAGTGGTGACATTGCAGAATTAAGTTACAATATTTCACAACATTAGGCTTAATGGAAGAGTATGTTAAGTTAGTTGGGTCAATTACGTCAGTAGAGAAGCTAAGTACTGTATTAATCAGTTTAGTAGAATAAGTCGGAGAATCCCTATTCTGTAGGGATTGGAATTGAGGTATTTAACTAGAGGAACTATCAATTATTAATGTATTTAACTAGTGCATATTAAATCCTACAACACTCCCATGCTTAAAGTTTCTTTGGGGGCACCAAGCTATAATTTCTACACATTACAAAAGATTTTGAAATGAACTATAGAAGCACCACAAACACCTTACTACACATGGGCTAATAAATAAAAATAATTAGCAACTAAATTTAGAGCAAGCGACATTCGTATATCAATTATCACTAACAAATAGATGAAAAACTTGAAATCTCAAAGAAATCCTCTATATTATGAAACTAAATTTAGAATTAATTTGAAATCTGAATTCTCAACTATGTATTTGCTATTGACTTTATGTATTTGGTATATAAGGCCTCTAATATTGACTCTATTTATTTGATAAACTAAATTTGAAATTTGAAATATGAAATCTCAATTAAATTTATTATTAATTTACCTATTGACTCTATGTATTTGCTAAAAGTAGCAGTAACCTTTTATACTTACTAAAAGTATTTTTTATGATAATCACTTATCTCACAAGTTCAACATCTAGTATTTCTAATCAAAGTACCATTCATTTTCTGAGTATAGTAACTTACAGTCTCGATTAATTGAAACTCAAATTCATCAAACACCAAAGTTTCTCAAAAACTGAATCCCAAATTCAACACCAAACCCCAAATTAATTGAACCCTAAATTCATCAAACACCACACCCGAACCCTAGATTCATAAATTGAAACAAAAAAACTAACCAATCAATGAAGGGAATTGAAGATTGGAAGAGGGTGAGAGGCGTGAAGCACACAGACAACCACAAAAAAAGATGAAGAGGAACTTAGAGGATGCCATGAGTACTGAGAGAACTGACAAGAGAAGAAATCAACTGAATACCAACTAGAAAATATCGTACCCAAAAACGAATGCCGATTAAAGATGAAGACGAATTTGCATGCGTATCTGAAAGAGGACAGTGCCGGAGAAGAAACTAGTTAGGTTAACCATTCACACAGAACGAGCAAAATCATGGACGAAATGAAGCTCAAAAGGATGAAATTTGTGAGCTAGGTCAGAATTTGGGTGAATGAGGTTGAGTTTGGGTGAATTTGCGACCAAGCGAGAAGCCTGAGAGTTTAGCGCGCGGGAGTACGAAAGTGAACTGGTTTTTTCACTAAGTATGGGCACCAATTTTCGTGCTATGTATTTTTTTTATCTCGGGATATTATATTAGCATGTTATAATGTGTTATGTACGTGAAATGTTACAATAGCTTGACAAATTATTACATCAAATGTAATATTTGTAAATTTATTAACACTATTGGAATTTTAGACAAAATATGCTACATAAGTGTTACAATAGATACCTAAGGTAATACAATAAAATAAATGTTGCTCAATTAAGTGTTATAATAGTGCTTTTATTTGTTAGTTAGAGCAAACGAGGGAGGCCTTAAAAAGGATAGATTAGTGATAATTAAGGTGTAAATGGTGATGGTGGATATGATGATGCCCAAATTTGATGTGAGAAGGAGAGATAAGTGATAGTTAGTGTTTTTGAATTTTGGGTTCTCTTAAAAAAAGGATCAATCATAACAGTGTGGGTGTTTAGCAAAAGATTGTGGTTTTCCAAAAGATTAATATTTTTCTACTCCATTCACATATATTAGAGTTGTTGGTGATTTATTATTAGTGAGGGGTTTCCTCTTTTAATTTGATGAGGGTTCTCCTCTATTTTTTGGAATTTGGTACAGAGTTATTAGTTGTCGTGTTATTAGAACACCAAAGAGATTGATAGGTAGATGTGTTGAAGCCAGCAAGGGACTGAAGCCAAAAATGGTCCCATCGCCAGACTTCAGGAAGAAGTGGAGACGCGATGACTTCGACAGTGGACCGACATTGATAGTTCGAGGAGTTAAGGGATAACTATTGTGGAGGATTGCTCAATATGGGAACAAAATCGCACATAGCTAGAAAAGGGTACGATATGTGGTGGCTCAAGGAAGGGGCCGATGGTTTGTTAATTAATTAGAGAGGCAAGGTGAGGGATGAGGGGTGGCGGGGGGACATCGGAAATATTCTTTTTAGGTTTTACTATCTTGTTGGGAGCGTTTGATTTTTTCGCCAATCCTACCTCCACTAAAGGCACAAGTTTCCCGAATCAAAGTTACAAGAAGTATTTGTGGGACTGGATGTTGAGGAAGACTCACTGGGTCTAAAATGATTCTAATACTTAAGGCAATGAAAGAGGCCCACGAGTAAAAAATCCATAAGAAGGGAGAAGAAAAAGTAAAAGAATATCATTGATATGATGTGATTGATTAAAAAGAGAAAGGCAAGAGACCATTTTATTCTCTATAAATAACAAACAAGAATTGAAGTACATAGAGATAACTATTCACATTTATTTTGCAGCTCTGAGATTTTGCCCTTTTACAGCTTTAAATTCTTCCCTTTTGCAATGATTTTGTCAGAAGAATTAGCCCTTGACAGGCGTAAAACGGTCGTTGGCCCTATAAAAAATAATCCAACTAAAGTATCCACTAGTGAAGTGGTAAGTCGGAGTCGAGTCCCAAGGGAGCCACAACGATAACTTAATTCAATTTGTGTTACCAAATAGTAACTGGGGGGTTTTTGGTTTGTAAACTAACTAGCAATAATTAAAACGTGAATTGTTGGATTTTGTAAATTATAGCGATGGAAAGCTCACTCTTTTAGCATCAGCGCATTATTCTTTTGGAAAGTTGATCATCAAATTCTATACAAGTTATGTTCTTTAAATAAATAATCTAGTTGTCCTACTCTTTGTTCGTAAATAGCAACTAGTCCAAATAGTCCTAGAAACCCTTGTTGTATGCAATAACCTAAGAAATCCTAAGGTTCAACTACTCAATAGCATAAAGATCAAAGATATGTAGGCCTATGCGATACCATTGGCAAATCACTGATACTCGGTAATCTCTACAAAATAAGCACTCGTAAATAGTCTATGCTAATTCTGATTGCTACCTAAAAGACAAGACTTTTCAAATCGAATTATCAAGCCTAGCGATATGAATGAATAATAATCAACCTAGTTTGCAACCTAGATAAAATCAATATCAATCAATGACAATAATCACAAGAGAAAATAAAACAATGCTGAAATTATTATTAGAACATAAACAATAGAATTCTCACAAACAATTCCTAGAATAATGGCCTCAACCTAAGAGTGAACTAATAGGAACTTAGCCAGACATAGACAAGAGAAAGCAATACATAATAGTGGATGATCTAAGCAAGGATGAAGGTAGAAGATGGCAAAAAGGTGGGAGCTTTCTTCTTGGCTGCTGAATCTCTAAGAATGAATTTGTGAAAGTGGCAAAAGATCATTCTAACCTAAAAACTAAAGGTTTATATAGTATTTATCCTAGAAGATAGAAAATAAAAGATAAAATCTGAAAAACAAATAGATTCCCGGGCTTGGATTTGCAATTGGACCGGGTCCGTCGCCGAGTCGCGATCGAAACTTTATAGTCTCGACCGAGATTTCCCAGTCACTCAGAAATGGTACTAGACTCGATCGCTACCTCCAAGTCGCGATCGCTACTTTCATGTCGAGGCAAAGTCTCGATCGAGACATTATAGTCTCGGTCGAGACATCTTCTTCGTAGCTTTTCTTTGTCTTGAAACCTTCTCTCGGACTGGTCTTCGGTCTTCTATAAGCTTCCGAGGCAGCTCGGCTTCGCCTCTCAGCTTCTCCATGGGTGTAGGTGTGGTCGTCTTCTCTCTAGCTCCGCCCCAAATGCACTAGAGGTGAGTACAAATAGGATCTCCATAATCAATACCACAAAATAACGCTTAAGAGCATCCCGCAAATCTATAAGTGAACAATCATACCAGATTCCGGGAATACCACTCAATAAGCACCTAAACACCACTAATCCTAAGCTAATAGTCGCTAGTTACACCATATAATAAGCTCCTATCAGCCCTCTTTGAGATAATTCCAGATTCGCGAGCCGTTTTCCCCTTCTTGAGGAAAACTCTCTTTACACCATACTCCATCATTCTCGTAAACACTATTTTATTCTTCGGTTGTGCATTGACTGACTTGAGCGGAGAGCCAAATCCAGAGGGAATCGATTGTGCAAGTCTCTTCGCAAGGAAGATCCTACAAAATTCATTTGAGCTATCTCAATCCCTGGAGGCTGGAGACCCTAAGACTTTGTTTAGTAGTCTCTTTATAATGTCTTTATAAAGAGATGTTGTACTTTTTATGAAAAAATATTTAATGTTGTATTGGATATTCTGAGACATTGAAAAAAGAGAAAGTAATAAAATAAATATTTATTTAAAAAAATATTATAAATATTTTTATAAACAAACTCCAACTCGAAGGTTTCCTACTAGAATCAATAGAATAAAACTTGATTTTGAGGTCCTCACGAGAAATGTTGTATCTCGATGATTCTAACCACCAAGAAGTACAAGTTTGGGTGTATACTGCAGATCCGACCCTGCTGTAAAATTGACTATGGCTATTTTCGTAATATGAACCGAGATTAAGGCGCGTCGTCACTCAGCTACCAAATTTTCACCATTTTTTCCCGCCCTTTTTTCCCGTGCTCCGATGTTTCTCTCCCTCCATCGCTGCCTGGTCCTCCATCTGCTTCCTCGCCTAGGGGTTCTCTCCCAAACTAAAACATGCCGGGCCTTGGAAGCTATCTCAATTCCGATTCAGTGTCCCTCGATCCTTGCCCTATTCACTTCAAACCAGTCACCAGTCGTTGCTGTTCCGGTCCTCCAATGCTTTCTTGTTCGACGGCCAAAACCCTAACCGATTGCCATGAGGATGCCCTTCGCTCTGCTACCAATTCCGTCATTCCTAGGGACAGAGCTGGCATTCTGAAGTCCACAGTCGCAAGAATCAGTTGTGAAGCTCTTGACAGTTGTATGAAGACTTTGGGAGCTCAGGATTGGGAGAGTCATGTCATTGCTTGGAAGGAGAGGAAAATCGCAGCTGGTGTTCCCGAGAATGAATGCTTTCTATCGTTTCTTACGGGTGCCAAGAAATTGGTATGCTGTTAATTTATCTACGTGCTCTGCTACATTATGTGTATAACTTTTCTTAGTATACAGAGATATGTGAGTTTATGTTTCGTTGATGAGAGCATATGAGATTTATATTTCTTGAATTTTTGGATTTCCTGATTCGTTGACTTCTATCTAGAAGAATCTTACTATTTCATTAGAAGCAACCTGAAAAAGTAAAGCAGACTGTATATGTCCATGAACCTCATGCTATACTACTTGTTACTCCTTATATGAGAGTGGCCTAAATTCAAAGTTCCTCTGTTGTATAACTGAGAGTCCACTTCTATGAGGTAGAGAAAAATTAGAAATGACATCTTGTGTTAATTCTGTAAGGTGTTATATATCAGAAACCCCAGTTGACTGACTTTACTTGTCTCTTCTCCAGTTCATCTGTTTTATTGAGTGCATGTACATAGTTTTATTTGGTTAAGACAAATCTTGGATTGACAAGGATATAACTCATAAGTAAATGCTTAAATTTTGAGATTATGGACTCTGTTGCTCCATCTAGAAGCTGTAGGAAGAGAATTTGTAAAGTTTATAGTTTATACTCAACTACTTCTGTTTCAAATGCTGAGGTAGCTAGAGAAAGTTCTTGTCATGTTTTTTTTTGAGCAGCTTATATCTTGGCAACCTATCACAAGTTTTATCTTACCTTCTATATTAAAAAATGAAAACTGATGTTGCAAAAAATATTCACTTGTTGCTAAGGTTTGCTCACTATATTTTTCTGGGTATCAGAAGCCCGTCTTTAGTTGCTGAGAGCAAAAGCTGTCTTTTTTTTTCAAAGCTACAGTGAGAAATGGTCAGAACTACTGTGTAAGATTGGAGGGAAATTACTTCATAAGTATTGTATGAGAACCCCATAAAATATTTCATCTCAATAGAGCTGGATGAATTTCTGAAATAATATTAATGTATGGTCAGTATTTACTCTCCAACTAGTTAAAGGTTATCGGTCTTTGGAAGAGGGATATCTTAATTATAATCTCCGTTTTTTTTTGTCAATGTTCTTTTTTGCTTCTTGCTATTGTGTAACTCTTGAAAATTGTATATGCTGTTGCAGGCTGAATGCCGTGTTTGTTTGAAATTCATTTATCCAGGGGATGGGATTTCCTGCTCAGTACATGGCTGTCAAAATCTCTATCACCTAAAATGTGCGCGGAACAAGCTTGGTAACTCGAGTGCAAAAAAATTGAAGTGTCCACAACATGTATATATTCATGAACCATCGAGCTCTAAATTTCCTGTAGTTTCTCATGTTTAATTGTTTAAATGTGAAGAGCCAACATTGTAGTGAAATTGTTCATATGTTCTTACAACCAAGAGATCTATTTAACTCGTGTAGGAAAATATATGTTTTTTTGGAGATAAGGAGATTGTTACTTTTATGGCATATAATCAAATATCACCTACATTCTACTAACATTGGAAAGATAGTTGCTTATGTTGTAAATGGAATAGGACATTGCAGTTTGATGCATAGACCTTTCATTTGATTCTTACTCCTTCTATAAGATGGTATTAGTTGGTACTATTATATATTTAAAGACCTTTCCTGATGCAGGCATGCTTTGTATGTAAACGGAAATGTAATCTTTGGAAGTGCATGAGATGTATGCTGGCTTCAAATGCAGAGTGTGCACCATGGCCGGATGAAGTTTTGCTTATTGATAGGCCAGTAGGCTGGGCAGTTTGTTGGAGGCATCCCAAAGACTGGCGGATAGAAAAGAAGGTCAATCTCTGAATCTCAACTTGATGTGCCCTTTATATTTTAATTTCGGCTGTTAATGGTATGGAGGTCCTTATATTTCAATATAACTTTAGTAGCTCTTAAACTTGTAATCCTAGCCCCCACAATTTCAGTTCAGAACCTTCATGGCTATAAATTGTCCTGTGTACTGTCTTTTCAGCTATCCATCTAATGACTATCTTGTTTTCCTTTTTGCTACCTTCTGGAATTAAATGGTGCTAAATGTTGTAAATATTATCTTTCACAAAATTTTGTCATCTTTCATACTATAGCAATTCGGGAGAAAAAGAGGACACCTTATATTTAAATGTGTAAAACCAAACTGGTGTACACCTAAAATTCTGTTCTGTCTAATGTCTCTTATTTTTATCCAAGATATATATATATAAAAATCAAAGTAAGTTGTACGTTATCCTAATGCCTCAAAAGGGCACAACCTTAGTTGGGTGACCTTTTCTAGGCTGGAAATGAAAGAGTTCAGAGTATTTACATCCAATTTACACAAACGTTATAGTATCCCATTTCCCCATAATATAATCATGTACTTAAATTGTGTATAGATTAGACTGTTTGACATGACTGATATCTTTTATTGATTGGGCAGATTGCAGATCCTGTTGACAACATAGAGGTAAGACTAAATTTATGACACATTCTCTGTAGTTCCATATCATAAACAACTTCGATGGGATTAATGATTTTTTTTATACAATTGCTTGTCAATTAAGTCATACATTTTCTTAACAAAATAAAGGTAAGTCTCAAACCATGCCTTTGTTTTATTAATGCACCACTGACTGTTTCTAAACATTTAATTGCAGGAAGTGTTTTGTCGCCTTCCGATGCCTTATGTGGAAGAGGAATTTGAGATGGAATCTATACTGAAAGAAATAACCAATAGCAAAGACGAACGCCCGACTTATGTGCACATTAAGCGCAGTATCCTATTTATATATCCACTTGTTATCTTTCTGTGCCAATTTCTGTTTTTTAATGGCTTATCATTGAGTAAAAAACGTTTAAGTCTATACAAAATCATATAAACAGAGATAATGACAAATTGTGCTATAATCTGGTCTACATGCTACAGTAATTAATTTGTTTGTATTACATTAACTTTGTCAATCCTGATGCAATCTTGTTTCCCATGACTTCCTCCTAAACTAGATGTGTATATGGTTAAAAAAAAACGTGATGCCTTATTTGTAGATGTTGGATGTACAAATTGCAGGCCAAATTGCGGTAAAGGTTGTGTTTGCAGGTATGGAAATGAACTTGAACCATTGATTTAGGCTATGTTTTCTGATGTGATCTGTTTGCAATCTAACACTAGAAAAGTGTTAATGGTAAAAAAAAGCTATTTTTTTCAGTTACATGTGATGAAAAGTGTTACTGATTATCTTTGCAAGGGTGCAGTGCATAAGCTGTTCCAAAGCTTGTCAATGCTCAGAAGCTTGCACAAACAGGCCTTTTAGGAAAGACAAGAAAATCAAAATTGTCAAGGTAAGATAAGATGTGTTTGTTTTCTTTGCTATTTATCGATTAGTCAGTGACAACCATAATGCTGTATATTATTAAATCAGATTAAGAATTGTCTATACTGATCCGCAACAATATTTCAGACTGAACATTGTGGTTGGGGAGTGGAGGCTGCTGAAGAGATCAGTAATGGTGATTTCATTATTGAGTACATTGGTGAAGGTAAAGTCATTATTTTATTTTTTCATATTTGCTAGTCACTGAAGACACTGCCTGTTATTTGTGTTAGACTAGTACTATATTATATTCTTCTAGAAATTAATAATAACATTCGTATAAAACTTGTATAATTGTAAAATAAACAAAAGAAGAATATGATTGTGCTTTTAGTTTTAAGTTACACTAGTTTAACCAATGTGCCATGGACATGATCTATTCAATATTATTTTAAATAAAATAATTTAATAGATATATAATAGTTTTTAAACATACATAAATATATAATACAAATAAAAAATATATCAATATTGAGTCATAATATGATAGGAACCCAACTCTAGCAGTAGGCTCAACTCCAGCAACAGGCTCATCTAATAGAGATAACCTAATAAGTAGTTTATTTTAATATTATTATTTATGAGAGTATCTTTCAATTATATGTATTTACCTTATTTAGAAGATAGATAGATTATGTAAGGATTCATTGTTCTAGGGTTTGATAATTATGCTTCATCAATAAAGGTTTCACCTTGGTAGTTTAATCTCTAATCAAAAGATTATTGGTTGTTAGATCTCAAATCAAAAGATAAAAGCTTTAATATTGAGTCTTGAAATATCAAGCCTCATCATCTGGTATCAGAGCTATGTTATGAAATTTCCTCAATTCCCCCCTCTCTTCTACTCCTACAATGAAGACAGTGAATGAACTTGAAGAAATTGCAGCCTGCGATGAGGCCACAATTACCGCGACCCCCAAGCAGCACACCATGATCCTAGCTGAAATCCAAGAGACGTTGCAGCAGATTTTGATTCGCCTTGACAAACTGTATCCACCTGTCCAGGCCACTCTGCTTCACCAACCACACCAACAACAGATTCAAACACAACCAATTCGTCTTGAAATTTCCAGATTTGAAGATGCAGAACTGGAGAGTAAGGAACTTGATTGTCTGTTGGAAATTAATGATGACAAACTAGCTTCCGAATCTGGCCCTAGGGACAACTTCTATCAAAGTTAGAGGCAAAGAATTTGGATGGGGAAAGAGGGAGATTGATGAGTCATTATACTTGGCCTAATTCACTTCCCAAAAAATCAAGTTGGGATTATCAACTTTATATGAAGGCGAACTCCTGCTTGAATGTCGGCCCTCAATCCGGATAAGAAAAGACTAACTTGGTGTGGGTCTTCTAACCCAGTAACCAAGTTGATCATGCGTGAGTTTGGATAGTGCACTCAAAGGGTCCAAATTCTTGCGATTTCCAAATCTCTTACACAAGGTAGTTGAGAACTGACGCCATGTCAATTCTCCCATTTAGTGGTTGAGCCAAAGATACCAAGCCACTGCATCACCATGGTGACTTGCTGTTCAGCAGGTATCGGATTCAGGGAGAAAAACTGCTCTGCTTGAAAGATCCAACCTTCAGGTTCTGTCCTTTCAAATTTTGGAAAATCAAGACGAAGAGGTTGACCTTGAATTTGTTGTTGAAACGGCTGTTGCTGCGGAGGATTAGGGCCAGGTGGCCGGTCTTGTGGTGCAAGCAATGCAAGGTGATTAAGAATCTGCTGAGTGTTGGCCTGAAGTTCAGCGAGGATTATACCGTGCTGCTGGAGGATTGTGGTGTGCTGCTGGAGGGTCATGGTGTGTGTGGCAATGGCAGCCTCGTATCTGGCTGTAGTTTCTTCAAGTTGTTTCGCCGTCATCTTTGTTGATGCAGGGAGAAGAGAAAATTTTTTGAAGGATTTTCGCAACTAGGCTCTTATACCAGATGATGAGGCTTGATTCTTCAACACTCAATATTAAAGCTTTGATCTTTTGATTTGAGATCTAACAACCAATAATCTTTTGATTACAGATTAAACTACCAAGGTGAAACCTTTATTGATGAAGTATAATTATCAAACCCTAAAATGAATCCTTATATAATCTATCTATTTTCTAAATAAGGTAAATACGTATAATTGAAAGATACTCTCCTAAATAATAGTATTAAAATAAACTAGTTATTAGTTTATCTCTATTAGATGGGCTTGCTGTTGCTGCTAGAGTTGGGTCTACTGCTAGAGTTGGATTCCTATCATAATATAATTAAATATCTTTCTCATATATAATAAATAGTTGTGTTTATATATACTTTTTTTGCAATTGTGATTCTGTGTATTCTTTATTTTAGTCATTCCTATTGTTAGTTTTTACTTTATACTATATCTTTATTATAAAATATAAAAGATAATGTTGGATTTTTAATTATGCAAGATTTTCCTTGTATAAAATAGAAGGTTTTGTTTCCTGTTTAGAATAATTTCTGCTACATGTATGCCAAATTAGATGCCACGTGACTTTAATCTTAAAATTTGACACTGTAAAAAGCTGTTCAATAATGATTAATGAAAGACTAACACATAGGTTGTTTTTCATGTTGCTTTAATATTCTATAGATAGATTTTTATATTAGATATTATCTGGAATTCTCAATGAGCCATATTTTGTCAGCTAGTTATCTTTTACTTTCTTGATTAGATTCATGGTACAAGAATAACCTTCATTTGTTATGTTAATATGCTATTATTCAGGTTATATTATGTTAATATGCAGATTCTTCTTGATCAACTTTATTTTCATCTCAAGATTCATGATTAATGTTATTGTTATTCAGGATGAACTGTCACCCCCTTTATGAGTAAAAAGTTACTTATCATTGATTAGTTAATCTGTGTATTTTCAGTTATCAATGATGCAATTTGTGAACAACGGCTTTGGGACATGAAATACTCCGGCGTCAACAACTTCTACATGTGTGAAATTCAGAAAGACTTCATCATAGATGCTAGTTTCAAAGGAAATACATCTCGTTTCCTAAACCACAGCTGTGAACCCAACTGCAAGCTGGAGAAATGGTAAACTGATTATCAAATCTCTACATAATTAACCTCTCACTAAGTCACTTTTTTAAATAATAATAATAACAGGTATATATATTTTTAGGCAAGTAGAAGGTGAAACTCGCGTAGGTGTGTTTGCAGCTCAGTCTATAAAACCCGGAGAGCCGCTAACATACGATTACAGGTACGCCATGATTAATTACAAACGGTACTTACAGGAGTTAATGTCAGTTTTTTCTTATTCTGAATTATATGTAGATTTGTGCAATTTGGTCCTGAAGTGAAGTGCTACTGTGGTAGTGCAAAATGTCAAGGCTACCTTGGTACTAAACTGAACGATTGCAGTTCATCGAAATCGCAAGGTAAACCCTGTGATGATCTGAAGTCGGGTTTGGGTGATATCAGATGGGGATTGAAGCGAAAAAGACAATCATGCGACTATACGCGCGGATTACTCTGTTAATATGGATTTCTTGTACACTCCAATTCTTTGTGGAGCTGTTTTACATGACATATATTTTTGTGTCCTGCAATGGCATTCAGCTTGTACTTGCTCCACCATTGTGTAGTATTGTTTTCATGTTAG
>NW_027369499.1:0-42272 GCF_046119375.1 Phyllobates terribilis
GAAGCCCTTTTAACCTAAATACTCTTTCCCAACATTTGCATGTTCTATTGTTTTTCCATCACAAAAAACATTTCAAAACCCCCCCTTGGTTACTCTTGAAAATCACATAGGAAAACTTTAACCAAAAAGCTTGCTCCCTTGGGTACGACCCTTTCTACCACTATACTCTAGTGGGAGTTTGATTTACTTTGATAGGGGCACAACGACTTTAGCCCTTGTCAAATTTGGCGCCGTTGCCGGGGAGCAACTTTTCCGCTTTATAGTTTTTGTGTGATTAACCTTGGTGTGGACCTATCTTATGGTCCACACCCGTTCTACTAACTCAGCTCTTGTTTGATTGAGAATTAGAAGTCGAGCCAACGACTTTAAACAAAGGCGCTGCTCGGGAGGCAACCCGGTGTGTGAGGTACGTTTACCTTTTCCTTTTCCCTATTATTGTTAGTCCTCTTTTGCTGCATTGAGGAGAATGCTTGATTCAAGTGTGGGGGAGGGATTTGGTATTCATGTCACATACATATAGTTTGTGTTTGTTGTGTTTTAGCTTCTTTTTGGTGTGTTTTGTTTTGTTGAGTCGGTTGTTGCACCCCATGATTTGCATTGTTGATTGTTTTTTATACGAGTACGTATGCTTTGGGTCTCTAGAATATGTTTTGGTTCTTCAAGGTTGCAAATGCATTATGTTGATGATAGTGTTTTATTATGCTATGGACATTTATTTGGAGCATGCGGACTTTGACAGGACTATGTATGAACCGATTCTCATTACTTAGGCGTGTTGTCACTTAGGAGTGCTCTTCTTTGGGTGTTTGCTTTAGAACTTGTTTATATGTCTTTTTCGAAGCCCTAGGTGCTGAGGTTCTTGCATAACATTCGATTGAGATGGGAAATTTGTCACATTATTGAAAACCACAAATAAAATAAAAGCATGTAAAGAACACGACGTAGTGTTTAGTGCTTATAAAAAAAGAAAAAAAAACTTCTAACGTTTGCCTGATGAGCACGCGATATCCGAGGTTGAAACAACACTGAGGTTTCGATCCTCTGATGGCGATGTGAAAAAGTCTTATAAAAATTGGGCCGGTTCGAATAAAAAACGTCCGGGTCCCAAAAAAAAAAAACTTTTACAAATAAAGTGCTAGTAGATTTTGTGACTTATGAATGTCTCTGGATTTGTTTCGCACCTTGCCCTGTGGTTAGTCTTAGATGTGTTTGCATGTTTTTAAAGTGCCATTTAAGGATAGAGCATGAATTCGTGAGTACATGTCTGGTATGTGGGTTTAGGATCTTATATTTGTCTAAACGATGCATGCTAGGAAGAGAAAATGTCTTTGGTATAATTTAGCATAATTTTCATGCATATATCATTTGGACTAAGACAACCATTGCATACTTTTTAGATCTATTGTGAATGTGCTTGCGTGAGATTCAGAACAAGCAAAGAAGGGGGTGTGTGTAACATGTTTGCTTTCGAATTTTTGGGTAGTCTCTTGTAGGGTCGGAGTCTTTGTTGTTTTTGATGAGAACAGGTGCTAGAGAGAGATTTTTGGATGCATTGGAGAGTTCGAGTTATCCTCGCCCAGACCTTCAAGCTTACTCGAGGACGAGCAAGATCTAAGTGTGGGGGAACTTGATAGGCGCAATCTTGATGGCGCCAAAGGAGCACCTAAGACGGCAAAAAGGGGCGTTTTCACTCACTTGGGCAATATAATGAAGCGTACGAGGCATCGGAAGTGAAGTTGCCAAAGTACGCTAGAAGCCGAGGGAAAACATGCTTACAGAGCCAAAACCGCGGGCGCGGCCAGCCTGCCGCGGTCGCGGTTCTCACCATGCCGGCCCATTAGCTCAGAACCAAATCCGCGGCCGCGGCACCCCTGCCGCGCCCGCGGATCTCCCGGACCAATTATTCCATTTTGACCATGTTTTGTAACTCTTTTTCTCTAGATAGTCAATTTGGAGTTAATTTGTATTTGGACCATTCTTATGTAACTCCTAGCTCTTAATGGGTCAAAGGGGGAGTTTAGAAAAGTCCATTTTAGGGAGAGGTTTTAAGGGGTTCTTAGGTTGTTTTTCTATTATCTAATTTTTCACAAGTGTAATCTCAAGAAAACTCTCTCAAATCTTGTACTTTGTTTCAATGGAGAACTAAACCCTTTTTGTGTTCACTTTGAAGTTCTAGCTCTTGACTTGGGTCATTGTGGTAAGGTTCTTTTTCCCTTTGTTCTTTGATCTCTTGCACTTAAACTTGTGATTGATTTATATTGATTTTTCTAGAGTCATGAACTAGGTTAATTGATATTCTTCATATTACTAGGTTTAGACAATTCTATTTGAAGAATCTAAACCTTTTGTAGCAAACTCTCTCTTCATGAACTATTTGTGATTGATTTTAGGGTAGAGATCTTAGATTCATGTCAAGTACCGACTATTTGTCAATGGTATTGCATGAACCTACTTATCTTTGAACTTTATGCAATTGTGTTATTAAATCTAGGTATTTCCTAGGTTGTAACTTACAATTAGGGTTTCTAGGACTATTTGGACTAGTTGCTAGCCATGAACAAAGAGTAGGACATTTCACTTAGAATTGATTGGAACATTGGATCCTAAGAATCTAGGATCCACCGACATTTTCAAGTTGCTAGAATGGATAAGTGAACCCCTTTTAACCTAAATACTCTTTCCCAACATTTGCATGTTCTATTGTTTTTCCATCACAAAAACATTTCAAAACCCCCCCTTGGTTACTCTTGAAAATCACATAGGAAAACTTTAACCAAAAAGCTTGCTCCCTTGGGAACGACCCTTTCTACCACTATACTCTAGTGGGAGTTTGGTTTACTCTGATAGGGGCACAACGGCTTTAGCCCTTGTCACAAGATGATAAACAAGAGACAAGGTGGTGATTTATGCAATCTAAATAAGGTTCTAGTGCATCCTAGTCACATTTCACATGCTCAAGCCTAAGTCCTCTACTTAATCCAACATATCCTCACTACATATACTTGAAATATTAACATCTAAGGCATAGTAAGAAAATTTGAAGATCATGCATCTTTGTAGAAGTTACCAACATCACAAACAAGGGGAAAAACTAAGGATACCGAATCTAAAAATTCAAATTTCAACAAGAAGGGGAAAAATGACTCAAAATTTTAAATGCAGGGATATGCGAGGCTAATCTCCCCATACTTAAACTACACAATGTCCTCATTATGAAACCAGGACACATATAACTCAAGTGGGAAATAGATGAATTACCTCTTTGTTGGGTTGCCTCCTGGTCAACGCCTTTGTTTAACGTCGTTGGCTCGACGTACCTCTCTCTCATCCCGCTTTGAGCTCTTCGATGGCCATATCATCAACAAGTCCTCTCTTCCTTCTCACGATATAGGATCGGACACCTCACCTTTTCCTAACTCTTTTGACGTACCACCCTTTCTTTTTGAAGTGTTCAGTACTAACTTGTGTTGGGCCGTTAGCTTCTTCTTCTTTTTCTTGTGTATCCCTTGCTGGATTTTGGCAAGACGATGTGTAGGCGCTCGGGGTTCTAGCTTCCCGAGTGGTGCGATATTTGGGTGGCGGTCCGGTTCAAGCTCATCTCCCGGATCGAGTATCTCTCCCTCATTGGCTAATGGTGGTCCTAGGTCATGCTCATTGAAGTCCAGAGATGCAGAGAACTTGGTGAAGAAGGCAACAATGGGGGATGCACGGGAACATGTAGACAAGGCGCGGTCGCACCGATCTTTAGGTGGCTTGGCGCGGGAACGCTGTGGAGGGAGCGACCGTGCTATAAGATCCGAAAAGATCACCCTAAAGACGCGGTCGCGTGCCTCCACGACGTGGTTGCGCGCGCCCTCAGTAACAGGCACACGGTTGCACATTAAGGGGCACGGTCACGCCCGGTCTGCAGAGGGCGTTGCGCGGTCGCACTCCTCTTCAGTGCCGGGGCCATGGATGCGTGATTCTGCAGTGGTTGATACGTGTTTGCTTCGCTCGGGTTGTGGGCACACGTTGACGGGCTCCTCGATATCAACTTCACTATGCATCTCATCCGAGCCTTGATCACCATTTGTCTCCACAACTTTGGTGGTTGTAACGTGCACTGCAACTCCTTGGCATATCTTTGCAACCGAATGTTCATTGATTGCCGCGATTGCTTAATCTGGTCCTCCGCGTAGTTAATTGCTTGTTGCACATGCCAAAGGAGCCGATCCCCATATCTTTCAACAACACAACCAACCATCTCCTCGAGATCGTTCTGCTGGTTTAGCGTATCCATGATCACATGCATTTCCTTGGCCATCATTCCTTTAAATACATCAAGTAGACTCATTAATAGTACGGTCATAAGAAAAGAAATTTGGTTCCTCGACAATGGAGCCAATTTGACAGAGAGGTCGTTAGGCCCTCAATCAAAGTAAATCCTTTTTTACTCTTCTACTAAAGTAGAGTGGCAAGTAGGGGATGAATCCCACAGAGAACCGAAACTATCAATTATTATGATATTAGAAAGACTAACTAATGAAAATTAACTAATTGGGGAATTGTGAAAACTGTTTTGATTAAATGGGACGAACACTTCATATGGTTGGTCTAACCTACTAGCCTGATTCAATGGTCATAGGTTCCTTCCATTAGGGTTCTATGTCTATTTCTAACTCCTATATGTCTTCTAAATTTCCCTAATACATGTACTAATATTGATAGTTAGGTCAAATAGTCCTAATAGTGTCTTACCTACCAACCTAGCCTTGAAACTATCAAGACTAACTCCTAGGCAACATTAAGTTCATGAATAAATAGGAAGGTATATTGCTCTTGACGCCTATACCTCATTAATCTCCCTATCCTACAAGTCCAACTAGTCCAAGTAGAGATTTGTACCACTAAGTAGGCAAGGTTCTCCAACTCGGATAAACTAGGCCCTGGCTACATGAAACCGAACTAAACAACCTAGGTGATCAATCTAGAAAGTACATTCAACTCAATAGATATTTTGCGCAAGAGATTAAAACAATAGAGACATAATAATATTAAGAACCAAGGATAGGAACCTCACATTGAATCATCCTAGTGGCGCGAACCAACCATACAAAGTCTAAGGAGATTACTCCTAGCTCATTGCTAATAGCGTAAAATGAAATGTGTATTGGAAAAATGAGATACTAGGGAGGAGGCAAAACTCCCCATATTTATAAGAAATTGTTGGTTATATGAACTAGCCCCTTAGTTCTTATAACTGATAATACTTAGTTTTAATGATAACAAACTACCTTATGAACTAATATGTGTATTAAGTGAGATATATCAGGAAATGGATAGGCCTTTGAGTTACTTAGAAAGTTTAAGGGTGGAAAGCAACGAGCTTAAGAGAAGATACAAGAGCGAGTTCAGCGAGAAGACTAGCGCTCAAGGCGCTTAACTAGGAGCAAGGGAACCGAGGGATACTGAAGGGAACCGAACAATAAGAGTGAAGGATCGAGCTGTACATGTAACACGCTACACAAGGAGGACACGCTCAAGGTGACCGAAGACACTCTAAGGGACCGAGTGCGTATATATGGAAAGAAATCTTCCTAGAGCCAAAGAAGGAAAGAGTTGATTCGCCAAAAGATTTACCAGATCCGAGATCTTAATAGTTGAAGCTAGTTTGTCATTATATTCGGCTAGTTTAGATTTAGTACTTTATTTATTATTATTTACTTGCTTTTAGGTAATTAGTTCCCGGTGACTATGCCATAGTATAAATAACTTAGTTCATTTATCTTTAAACATGGTTGTCGAACTAGAGAGAAAGAGTTCATCTTGATTTAGAGATTAGGAAATAGCTAGGAGAGTTGAGAGAAACTAAGAACTGTGTGTTCGCCTAGTAGTTGTAAGTCTCACAAGAAATCAAATCAACAACGTTGTAGAATTGAAGTGTTTGTTTGTTCTTAGTCTTGTATTTCCGCACAAAAGATTCTATCTTTAGTTAGACTAATATCTGCATGATCCACAATTGGTATCAGAGCTTGATCCAATTCCATTACGGCAATGAAGAACTCAGAGTTCAACCTCGGCATGTTTTTCATCAAACCTCACCAGCTTCGAGAAGGAGAACTTGATTGGTGGATGGGAGTTCACACGACATTCATCCAAACCCTAAGACTACCAATGCTGGAAAATCATAGAACTTGGAGACGAAGTGCTTCCAGAGATGAAGGAAAGAAAGCTTTGGCAACCAGAGCACTAAGCCAAGATTGAGAAGAACTCAAAAGCTCAACAACTGATTCTCTGTGGACTCTCTCGCACAGACATTGACAAGGTCATTGACATACAAACGACCAAAGACATGTGGGAAGCTATCATCTCTATATACAGAGGGAGCGAAGATCAGATGGACACCAGGAAGTTCACGCTTCAAAGGGAGTTTCAGTCCTTCAAACAACTCCGTGGGGAAAGCATGTCAGCCTGCCAATCGCGCTTCACCATTCTGATCAACAAACTAACGGCCTCTGGTGTAACCATTCCAGCCTCTGAGCAGACACTGGCTGTCATCTAAGCTATGAGCGATAAATTCGAGCTCACTCGACGAATCGCACTCATGTGGCTAGATTTTAAGAAACTTCCAGTTGTAGACATGTTTGGCAAGTTCTTCGACCAAGAGAACGCTGATTCGCTAAAGGGCTTAAAAGTAAAGGAAGCCACTGGAACAACGCTGAAGCTCACGAAGGTGCTTGAGAAGATGGACATCAATGATTGTGAAGAAGATGAGGGCGATGATACAGAAGTCGCTCTCATGACTAAGATGGTTAAGAAATGGTTCAAGAAGAGAGCTGGACCAGGCGAAGCATCATCATCATCATCCAAGCGTGATCTCAAGGAGTATACATGCTATAACTGCCAAGAGAAGGAACATCTTGCCAAGACGTGCACTAACCCAAAGGTGGAGGCCATTGAGAAGAAGGCACTTTTCTTAGCATGGGGAGAAGAAGATGATGAAGCTGACCTTCACAAAGGATTCCAAGGCAAATGTCTCACGACCAATGCAAAGGCACTTACCTCTGAGGTAAAAACTCCTGATTCCTTTCCTAATCGCTTAAATATGCTTGAAAGAAAGACCTTATTAATATGATTAAGGGGCTACTAGAGGACACTGAAGCCTTAGAATCTCAAGTCACTGAATATGAAGAGGAAGTTACTGAACTACGTAGTGAAAATGTCTGTCCACTAGGTTAGCTGACAAAGAAAAGGCCTTAGTAAAATCTAGGGAACTGAGTCTGATGACGAAATCCTGTGAGGGATGCAAGGTTAAGAAACCTCAAGGGGGGTCGTTAAAGGACCTAGAACTCAAGGTAGAAAGCGACTTAGGGATAATTCTTACGAAGATCACCGAATTAACTAAATCTGTTAATGAGAAAACCGTGAACCAAACTGTCTTTGTAAAAGCTAGACCTGGATTAGGATATGACTTAGATCCCTCCAAGTGCTCGAGTGCTAATGAAAAGCTCATCAGAGAATTAAGTGAAAAAGCTGAAACCTTAGATAAGGCCCTTCAAATATGTAGAAGCAAGAATGAATTCTTAGAGAAAAAGGTTAAGGCACTTGAACAACCATTAGGGGATGACAATCACTGGTTTCATGGGGAAAAGGCTCATAAGATGTATGTGAGCCAAGCCCAACGGAATGTCACAAACATAATAGATTCCAAGATTAAGGATAAGAAGCCCTTTAGACCTGGAAAGGGCAAATATGGTTATGTGCAGTGCAATGAATAGTGCAGATTTTGTGGTAACAATGGTCACACTATACACTCTTGCAAGAAGAAGCAAGCGCTAAGTAAAAAGGCATACAAGTCACCTACTCGCGCTACACGTGAAGTGAGTAGCTTGAATGAGACTTCTTACTTAGCGACTACCTCCTCATCTAAAGGCCAAAGGCTCAATCGTAGTACTTCTCCTCACACTAATCAAAAAACTAATCCACCCAGAAAAGATGAGCTTGAATGGGTTCCAAAAGTTTGATTGCTTATTTACAGGAAAACTTGAGCAGCGAGAGCAAATGGTACATAGATGGTGGCAGCTCATGTCACATGACTGGAGACAAGGAGAGATTAAGAAGTTTTCAAGTAAATGATGGTGGAAGTGTATCGTTTGGTGACAAGAGAGCTAGAGAAATCACTGGACATGGAAAGGTACATCTCAATGACAAGATAGAGATCCAGATGATGAACTTTGTGGAGAGCCTTCGTTACAACCTCCTAAGTGTAGCTCAACTCTGTGATGAGGGACCAGACAAAGTGACCTTCACTACCTCGAAGTGCCTTGTGAGAAATGCTATTGGGGAAATCATCCTAAGGGGGAAGCGAGTCAACAATACCTGTATATTCGACTCCAGCTTCATCCCAAAAGGTCACCTTTGTCTCGCTACAATCGAAGATCAAACAGAATTATGGCATCAACGACTAGGGCACGTAAATCTTCATCTTCTACATAAGCTGTGTGCAAAGGAGCTAGTTCGTGGTCTACCTCTTATCAAGATAGACAACTTGACACACTGTGCCAATTGTATTAAGGGTAAACAAGTCAGAACCTCATTCAAAGCTAAGCAGAACGTCACAACAAAGAAGCCCCTTGAGCTTCTTCATATGACCTCTGGGGGCCAATGCGCGTTCAAAGTACTAGTGGAGCACGCTACATATTTGTGATCGTTGATGACTACTCTAGGTTCACGTGGACCTTATTCCTGCACTATAAGGATCAAGCCTCCTCGGGCTTCATCGATCTAGTCGCCTTACTCGAGAACTCTCTATCTCTGAAGGTGCACTCTATAAGATTTGATCATGGAACTGAATTTGAAAATGGAAAGATGTTGAGCTACTGCACTGAAAGAGGAATTGCTCACAACTTCTCAGCGCCTAGGACACCATAACAGAATGGAGTGGTTGAAAGAAAGAACCGAACGCTAGTAGAGATGGCGCGCACCATGCTACTTTAAAGTGGTGTCACTCCCTCTCTATGGGTTGAAGCGGTGAACACTGCATGTTACAACACCAATAGAGCTCTTCTACACCCCTCTCTAGGCAAGACTCCTTACGAGCTGATCAAAGGATACCCTCCAAGCATATCTCATTTCAGGGTATTTGGATGCAAGTGCTACGTGCTGAATAATGGGAAAGATAATTTAGGCAAGTTTGATGCACGAAGTGATGAAGCCATCTTTATTGGCTATGTCCCAGCAAGCAAAGAGTACAAGGTGTTCAACTAAAGAACAAGAACCTTCGAGGAGAGCATACATGTAGTGTTTGATGAAGGCATGTTCCTCACTTCCTCGTCAAATGCCTCTGATCCATTTCCAGAAGTCGCCCCCTTAGAAGCTTACTCAGATATTGATCGAGCACCTCCTCCTAAAGCCTTAAATACACTCGCCCTTCCCTATATAGCCTCAGTTCCCTCAGGCCCTGATTGAGACAGTGATAACGAAGGGCCTTCCACCTCAAACTTTGATCAGAACACAAAGCATTCCACTAGAGCTTTTCAACAACAAGGTGCTCATCCTCCAATGAACATGCTCACTCCAATCCATTCTGGGACTCACACTCGCTCTCGTGTAGCTCGACTAGCACCTCTAGAGACAATCACTGAAGCACTTGATGAAACAACTAAGGAAACCAGCCTTTGTGCCTTCAACGCCTTCGTCTCTCTCACTGAGCCTCAGAACATCAAAGAAGCCATCCTCGATCCAGATTGGGTGGCAGCCATGCAAGAAGAGCTTCATGAGTTTGAGCGAAACAAAGTCTGGCGCCTTGTTCCTAATCCCTCCAATTGCACCATCATAGGCACTCGCTGGGTCTTTCGCAACAAGCTCGATGATTCAGGAGCTGTGGTAAGGAACAAAGCACGTTTGGTAGCACAGGGGTATAATCAACAAGAAGGGATCGATTATGACGAGACTTACACTCTAGTTACTAGATTAGAGGCCATTCGATTTCTTATTGCCTTCTCTTTGCACAAGGGCTTCAAGCACTTTCAAATGGATGTGAAGACGACCTTTCTCAATGGTGTGCTCAATGAAGAAGTGTATGTGAAGCAGCCCCCAGGCTTTGAGGACTCGACTCACCCAGAGCACATATATTTCCTGGACAAGGCCCTCTATGGGTTAAAGCAAGCACCATGGTCTGAGTTCCTCTCCGAGTACCTCCTCGCTAATAACTACAAGAAGGGAACAATCGACAAGACGCTCTTCATCAAGGAACATAAAGGGGACATCCTAGTGGTTCATGTTTACGTTGATGATATTATTTTTGCTTTAAATAACATGTCGCTTCTAGAGAAATTCAAAGACGTGATGAGTAGCAAGTTCAACATGAGCATGATAGGGGAACTCAACTTCTTCCTTGGACTGCAAGTGGTGCAAGAGGCTAAAAAGGCATTCAAATTCATCAATAAAAGTACCTAAGGCAAAGCATAAAGAAGTTTGGGATGGACAATAACAAGCCCCTTCACACTCCAGTGTCCACAGGCATTAAGCTAGACGCAGACCTTAACGGCCCCAAGGCGAATGAAACAATCTAAAGAGGTATGGTAGGATCTTTAATGTATTTAACCGCCTCTAGGCCCGATATTGTTTTTGCAGTGAGTTTGTGTGCACGTTTCCAATCTGACCCAAGGGAGTCGCACGTTGCCATCATCAAGCGTATCCTTTGTTACCTAAAAGGGACTGATAATCTTTGCTTATGGTACCCTAAGAACTACGATTTTACCCTTTTTGGATACACAGATGCTGACTATGCAGGCTATCTCATTGATAAAAAAAAACCTCATGTATGACACAATTCATAGGCCCTTGTCTCGTCTCATGGGGCTCTCGCAAACAGAACTCAGTAGATGTGTCCACCACCGAGGCTAAATACATAGCAACCGCTTCTTGTTGTGCTCAACTCCTATGGCTCAAGCAACAACTCACTGACTTCGAGATCTTGATGGGCTCAATTGAAATAAGGTATGACAACACAAGCGCGATCAATATCTCAAAGAATCCTGTGCACCACTCTCGAACCAAGCACATTGACGTGCGTCATCATTTCCTTTGAGATAATGTGGAGAAGAAGCACATCGAGCTCACCCATTGTAGAACTAAGGATCAAATAGCATACATTTTCACGAAGACCTGGAACAAGGAACCATTCATCAAACTCAGACTTCACTTGGGCTTGATCCCCTTTCATTAAGCATCTTCTTCCACGTAATCCTCCTCCCTTGATCTTGTGTAAATTCAGTGCTCCTTTTAATCTTGGGAACTTAGGACTAATACGTGCGCGAACCTAACCTATACTCTTAGGGGTATTTGTCCTTTTCATGCTCTGTGTGATGCTAAATGCTAAATGTTTAGTTAGGCCCTCTCTAGGATTGCACTATTGATTGATAAAACTTGATCCATTTGCATACTATTCATTTTCAAGCCCTTATATATATATGCACGATGATTGCTTCTTAACCTTATAATCAAGCCCCCCAGATATGATTCGTGCTTATAGGCCAGTCCCTTAGCCTTGATCTTAATGTTACGTTCCCTATGACCATATAAGCCACAACTGGGAATATTCATTGACATATCAAAAAGCCTACCCATATATGCCTAGCACTCATTGTTTTTAAAAGAGCTTTTATGTCCCTTTGTGTGTGTGAGAGATTATTATGTGCTTAAGCGAGTTGAATTATCCTACTGAGAATGGGAACTAAGACACAACGCGTAAGTGTGGGGACCGAGTAAGTATAAGAGATAATAAGCACAGTTTGTGAAACAACACGTCCTTGGGGACCGAGTAATACAGAATAGAGTGAAGTGCAGATAAATTCAGGAACTGAGTATAGGGACCCATAGAATTTTAGGGACCGAGCGTCTCAACGGTCAACTATCTTCTAGGCACTCATTACTCGCCAGCCTACCAACGGTCACTTGCTTCTGCGATAAACGAGGCGCCGTTCCAGATTTGAAATCAGGCCATTGTGATTCGACCGTTCGCCACTCTCCATAAATAGCCTCTTCGACCAGATTCAGCTCCCCTTCACCACCTTTGTAACTATTCACTCCCTTCTTAAACTCTCTCTCTCCCAAGCACTCACCGCTCAAATCCTGCATCTCTTCACCACTCGCACCCTTCTCTACTCCACTAATTCTCATCCCTCAAACACACAAATGGCCAACCCTATGAACATCGACGCCGAGAAATGGGCTGCGTTCCTTAAGTTCCAGGAGTTCAAGGAAAGCTCCAAAGCCGCCGCTCCTGTCCCACCATCTACCTCAACCACTCCAGCCCTCACTGACTCAGCACCTCCAAAGCCACTCTCTCCCATACTAGAAAAGGTGCCTAGTCCTCAGCCTCATCCTCACCACCTCCACCACCTACCGCACACTCCACATCTCCAGACCCCATGGAGGAAGATCAGAAGACTCCACTGATTCGCCCCATCTCCTCCACAGAGCTCAAAGCCTCTTCTACTAACTCCACCGAGCACACACCCTCTGCATCCTTACGTGATGAATCCACCCACCACAACTCTGTCATCACCTCCACTGCTCTAGTCCTTACTTCTCCTCCTTCTCCACCTCCTCAGACGTCCCTTAAACGAGCCCTAGCCATCACACATTCCTCCATAACCCAGAAGCGCCAAAAGACAATCGCCGCACCTGAAAGCGACGAGTCCATCTGCCTACCCCCTGCCCATGGAAACTTCTCAACGCGTCTCATCATCGAGCCTCTCATCATAGGCCAAGGCTTCTGGTCCAGCCTTAACCCTGCCGAGTTCGACGTCGCCGCAACAGTTACCTCTCTCTCGAGCGCACTCGTTAGTCAGAGATCGAGGTAGAGCCTTTCACGGTCGACCATGAAGAAGTGCGCAAATTCTATAGTGCACTACCTTCATGATCCCCAACCCAGGCCAGCTCTATTTTGTGGTGCACATTCCATGAGGGGACGAGCCGAAGACGCTGAACGTCAATCTCATGGCCAAGGTGCTCGATCTTCCAACGGGCGAAGGGTATGCGTCTCTCCCCAAGAAAAACTGGCCCTCTGGAAAGGCCGAGACGCTCAATATGCTAGTGGGGAACGCGTGTCCAAGGGATATCAAGACGCATATGCTGAGCTTCGGCACAAAGCTCCTCCACTACATCATGTTGCGTAACATCATCCCTCGCCAAGAGAAGCGCGATACCGTCACCATTGTAGATGCATGCCTACTGCGGGAAGTCATTGAAGGGATTCTCATAGACACGCCGCGCCTCACTCTCTCTCACATGCTGACGGTGAAGATGCACAAGAACCACGCGCTTCCCTATCCCCACATTGTCAAGAAGCTCATGCTTGAGCTGGGGATCTACATGCCGATCAAAGAAATGCCATGTGAGAGCATCATCACTGAGACTGCACTGCGTCGGCTACTCAAACACGCTAGTATGGATACGGCAGTTGAGAAGTTGCTCCTTGGCTCTCCTCCTAGAACTGAGCCTAAGCACAAGCCCAAACCCAAGCCCGACACCTCAACCCCTCCCAAATCCGAACCCAGACCTCGCCGCATTAAGAGCCCCTCGAAGGAGCCCAAGCCGCTGCTGCCGCCGAATATGAGCTCAGAGGAAATTCAGCTTCGCACCTTGGAAGCTGTACTTTAGACCAATCAGCATCTCTTAGGGCTCAGGCACATGCTCGACTGGCACCTTCATCATGTAAAGGCGCTCATGATTGGGCCTCTGAAAGAGGGTTGCTAGGACGACTACCAGGATGAATACCAATGGGAGTAGCTGATGTCTCAGTTCCTCTTAGGGCCCCTTAGAAATCCAAAAGCTCCACTAAAATGCTTGTCTTTTTTTGCTCTTTTTTTACTATCTCTGATGTGCGCTCTTATATTTCTATCAATGAATTGCTAGTTTTTTGGTTCACTTACCTGCTTGCTCTAGTGCGTATTAAGATAGGGCTAGACTTATTTTGTTTTCTTAAGTATCACTTACTCATTCCTCTAGAAGGCACGCACGTGCTACTCTTAGTTTTCCTTGATTAATATTGCGCATTCCTTTTTACATGATGTCAAAAGGGGGAATATTACATACATCGGAGTTATTTAATTTAGAGGGAACTACAACATATGAAGTTAAAGGGCGACTCTTATTACTTGTTCATTTATTAAGGGGGAACTGAAAGCTATTGAAAGCTACTTCTTTTCTCATCTCTATAGTATGCCTATGCTAGGACTCGAAGTTTGTCATCATTAAAAAGGGGGAAATTGTTGGTTATATGAACTAGCCCCTTATTTCTTATAACTGATAATACCTTACTTTTAATGATAACAAACTACCTTATGAACTAATATGTGCATTGAGTGAGATATTGCAGGAAATCGATGGGTCTTTGAGTTGCTTAGGAAGTTTAAGGGTGGAAAGCAATGAGCTTAAGAGAAGATACAAGAGCGAGTCCAGCGAGAAGACTAGCGCTCAAGGCGCTTAACTAGGATCAAGGGAACCGAGGGATACTGAAGGGGACCGAACAATAAGAGTGAAGGATCGAGCTATACAAGTAACACGCTACACAAGGAGGACGCACTCAAGGTGACCGAAGACACTCTAAGGGACCGAGCGCGTATATATGGAAAGAAATCTTCCTAGAGCCAAAGAAGGAAAGAGTTGATTTGCCAAGAGATTTACCAGATTCGAGATCTTAACAGTTGAAGCTAGTTTGTCATTATATTCGGCTAGTTTAGATTTAGTACTTTATTTAATATTATTTACTTGCTTTTAGGTAATTAGTTCCCGGTGACTATGCCATAGTATAAATAACTTAGTTCATTTATCTTTAAACATGGTTGTCGAACTAGAGAGAAAGAGTTCATCTTGATTTAGAGATTAGGAAATAGCTAGGAGAGTTGAGAGAAACTAAGAACTGTGTGTTCGCCTAGTAGTTGTAAGTCTCACAAGAAATCAAATCAACAATGTTGTAGAATTGAAGTGTTTGTTTGTTCTTAGTCTTGTAATTCCGCTCAAAAGATTCTATCTTTAGTTAGACTAATATCTGCACGATCCACAGAAATGACTAACTTAAACCTAAATGAAAAACCCTAAAATGAGTGTGTGGAAGCCCAACCCGAAATAACCATGAAACCTAGGTAAAAAGCCCAACTAAGGTCCCGGAACAAAGGCTTATCACGACGCTGTGGTGGCTGAAGACGCGGGTGCGCTTCTGTCAGCGCGATTGCGCCGCCCTCAGTAAGTGGTGCGTGGGCGCGTCATGTGTGGCATGGTTGCGCCACTGTGCGGCTTGCATTTCTTGGCCGCACGATCTAGAACGTGGTCGTGCCCAGGCAAAGTGCCCCTCTCGTGTCTCTTCTTCACTTGCGTTCGCTCCTCGCCTTCCGCATCTTCTCCCCCGTGCACGTAATCCTCATATTTATACTCTTTGCTCCACGAAGTCATGATCACGACAATATGCTTCATTTGTGGCCTAATATGCTTGTAGTTGATGCTAATTCCAACTCTTTATGATGCACGAGATGCCAACAATCATCTACCTTGCATCAGTAGTCTTAAGGATTCGGTGGACCCCATCATTTGGTATCAGAGCGAAGCGAGGTAAAAACACTCTAACCTTAAAAGATTATTTTTTGAGATTTTTGGAATTTTATCTAGTCCTAATGAAATCCTAAAATCATTCCTAGAGGATTTTCATAAGGGGAGTGTCTCTAGGTATAAAAAAAGTGACTCGAGAGGGTCAGACCGAACCATTTTCATCCGGCTCAAACCAGGTACTCGAATCCTCACAAATCGTGTAGAAAGTAAGAGGGGCGGATTCGTCCTTGAGTCAAGAAACTTGTAGGGCAAATTTTGTTCTATTTCCGGGTAGCTTGAAGGGAATCCTAGAATTCTCTCGTTTGATTTTATTGGATTCATTTTATTATTTCTGTGAGATTCTGGAGAGAGGAAAGGAAAGATATATTTTTGGTGGAAGGTTATATCTTCTAGAAATGGAAGAGTATCTTGACAATCCTTATTTCCCAGAGGAAAGGAAAGTTTATAGTTAATTATTTTATTTAAACTTCAACAATCCTTATTTCCTTGTTTGAATTATTTAATTATCTGTATCTTTTATTATTAGATACGCTAGGAAAGTTAATTTCCAAAGTCCATCGAACTTGGCCAACAAGAATTCGCCCCCTTTGTTCCCCTCCTGTTGTTGATTTTCTTCCTTGTTTGTTTTGGCTAGATCATTTGTTTAGGGAATTTTCCCGATATTATATCGCCTATATCTTAATTAAATTATATCTTTTGGTTGAAAAGATTTTATCTTGTGAATCTCCTACTTTCTACTCTTGAGAAAACCCTAAATTGGAGGGCAAGAAACACAATTTCGACCATCCCTATTATAGAAAGAGATCCCTGAACAACCTAACTACCAAAATTATGTCTGAGGAGAAAGGAGGGATGGATTGGATACAGTTCTATACCCTGGAGAAACTAGTGATGTTCAAGAAAATACTCAAGGAAGAGCTGACACAAGGTTTCACACAACTAAAGGAGGAAGAACTCCTGCAGTGTCTCGTAATGGTCCACCAGGCGCTAGAGTGATCAACAACAGTAGTGCTAACTGCACAAAAAGATTATGAGTCAATTGATAAGAAGGTTAAGGAAGTGCTCGAGTCAGGCGAGGAAGAGCACTACAATACCCATGCTATGACAAATGAGAGCCTGGAAGCTTTGCAAGTGACGTCGGGGTAGGAGTTCCCTTTTGAGGCATCGCAAGAGGATGCGCTCGTGGATGACCTACTGACATTCGGTATTTAGGAGGAGCTTGATCGAGCCGGTGACTATTGTGAGGACCTGTGTAGAGTGTTAGACGATACCCGTCAGAGGATACTGACCAGCAAGAGAAGGTTTTTCACCATCAGGTGTACATCGCCAACAACAACATCCATGTAACAACGCTAATTTATAGTGGAAGTGAGGTCCATCTCATTATTGAGTGTGCTTTTTAGATGTTTGATATTGAGGCTAGGCCAGCAAGCCACCAGGTTTGACTTCCGTGGACTAATAACACGTACAACGAGGATCCTAGTATGGAGGTCAACGTCTCTATCTGCATTGGTCTCGATTTTGATATAGTGAGACAAGGTGTGTGTTGCGATTTGTATTGGCCCTAGGACGGAGGAGGGCATTACACGATGTTGTCTTTGTTGCTATTTTGTGATACCATTGCTCGATATTCCATTTGTATGTTACCAGACTTTTAGGGAAGTTTTAACATATGCATCGTGCTTGTTTTCTTCGAGGTCGATTCAGGGACGAATTGTTTCTTATAAGGGGGAGGATGGTGTATCCCGGGTTGGGTCTTCTTGTTCTAGAAGCCATTTTATTGTTTATTTGTTTTATTTGAATTAGGAGTTTTGATGGTTTTTGCCCATGTTTGTCATTGGGCCTGTGCTTTTTCCTTTGGATATTAGGGTTTAGGCCCATTTGTTTCGTTTTCCCTATAAATAAGGGTGATTGCTTTCATTTTTGAATAGAAAAAAAGACAAAGATTGAGATAAATAGGGTGTTTGGCCCCTTTGGGTGTTTAGTATAGTTTAGGTTAGTGATCAGTTGTCTCGGAACTCTCCAAGTAAATTTGATTGAGAGTGTGGTGTATTTGGTGGATATCCGAGTGCATCATTCTCGTATCAACGTTAGGAACGCAGGTGGACTCTTACAAGAATAGCGTCAAACCCTTGGTAGATCTTAGATGGACTCCTATTGTCGTCCTCGATCTTTTGAGTATGTTAGGTGGATCTCCAACCCTACTTCAATTGCTTATCCAGCAACCTGCAAAGCCAATTCTATTTCTACCCTTTAATAACCATTCGGTTGATCCATCTTCACCCGGTAACCCTAATCGGCCGCCTATCCCAACTAACACCATAATTCTCATTTGAAAAGTGTCTACCTTGCACCAACAATCTTAAGGATCCTTTGGAATCCATCAGGTTGGAGAACCCGTCGATGCGGATTTAAGAACTTTGTTTTCTCAGCGTGGTAAATATGCTAAGGTGTGCATTGAACTCGATGTTACCAAACCATTGAAGAACTCGATCATTGTCGAAGGAGAGCATTTTCAGCTCGAGTATAAGAATCTCCATTCAATATTCTTGCGTTGTGGGCACTTTGGAAACTTCCACCACCAATTTCCCCTGTCGTCAGATAGTCCCGCAAACAAGACATCTTCAATTCTGATTCGTTCTAAGGCTCATCACGGTCAAGCTTAGAAGAAGGATCATGAGGGTTGGAAAATTGTGAAGGAAAAGAAGAAAATTTAGTTGCCGAAAATTACTATTCTAGCACCGATCCGCCGTCGGAATTTGTTTCGGAGGTTTCGGTGGTATCTGTTATTGAAACAGTCGCTATCTCTGACAAGTTCGACGCTCTCTTTTTGGCGGACTGTGGTGAGCTGTCATATGATTGTGTATCTGAAGAGTTGTGTTAGAGCAATGAGAATTTGGAGTTAAGAGTTATCCAGAATCCTCAGTTCTCTACCTTTTCCATATAATAGAATGCTCAAAGCCATTGAGTATGGTGTTCCCACTGTTCTCCAGTCTGACTCCTGCCCAGTTCCTATCACACTGACAACTTCCTCAATCTCTTATCAATGTGCATAAGACACAATTATTAAGTCTTCTGCTAAGCGTAGATGCAGGAAGCGAAAAGGAAATGGTGCAATTGGGCCAAAATATAGTAGCCCACTTACTCGGTTCCAAACGAAATCTATTCCTCTCAATTAAAAACTAGCCAATTCCTCTTCATGTGATAAGCTAGTTCCAATTTTATTCCGTCTGACTTCATTAAAGAACGCTGCCATACTCTCCGGTTCATCCTGGATTCTCTCCCTGAACATGGATTACCTATGGCTTCTACCAAGCACCAAAATTTGCAAAGTAAGTGACCTATTAAAGAGATTACCATTTCTAATGATTCTCAACACTCATATGCATTAAGGTTATGAGATGGCTTGACCATTCATGTTCCTTCCCTTCCAAGTATATCCATATGAAAGCGCTTCTTTGGAATTGTAGAGGGGCGGGCAAAGCGAGATTTGGTTGTTTGCTTAAATACCTTACTAGAAAAAGTGGTATTGATTTATTAGCATTATTCGAAACTCAGATTTTCTAGCTACGAAGCTCGTCAAGTTTGTGATAACTTCATTGGGACTCTTCTCTTATTGTTGACTCTCGGGGTCGTTCTAGGGGATCTTTATTCTCTGGGACCCCATCTTAATCAGTTTCAATCCAGTCTCCACCAAAAATATATTGGTCAAAGCTGCTATCTCTAAGGGTCTGGATAGCTTCACATTCATTATGGCTTACATGACACCTTCTGTGCATCGTCGGATTGGCTTCTGGAATGAGATTAAGGATGAGATTTTATCATCTTCAGGTCCTCTATTTTAGGCGGTGACCTGAACCGCATACTCTGTATCAATGAGAGGTTCGGTGGCTCGGGTCTCCTTCATCGTGACACATCGGTCTACAAGGAGGAGGTTAATAGTTGCGGTCTTGTGGATTTGGGGTTTTCCGGGCAAAAGTTCACTTGGTCGAGTGCTCCGCAGGCTGGTTTGGTTATTGCTAAGAGGTTAGACCATGTTCTTTAAACTATAGACTCTTTTATCGCCTGTCCTAATGCTTCCGTCCGACACCTTCTGAAGATCGGGTCCGACCACAACCCACTTTTTTTCAATCACAAGTGATGATAGAAACAACACTTGTCTAGTCGTTTTATAGGCAAACAAAATCACTTTTGTGTTTACGGGACAAATAATCTCACCAATTATTTTTCCTAACTAACCTAAAACCTAACAAGAAGTAATACAAGGAAAGTAAGGGTCAAATCCACATGAGGCTTATCAACTTTTGTAGTGATTTCTACTAAACAATTCAATTAGTAACAAAGGTTATTTTTTTAATAAAGCTGCGTTTTAGTAAAGTTGCGTTTCAGTATTCAGTGGTGATTTAGTAAAGCTGCGTTTCAGTATTTAGTGGTGATTTTGTAAAGCTGTGTTTTAGTAAAGATACGTTTCAGTATTGAGTGGTGATTTTGATGATAGAAAATCCAAGATTAAACCTTTATGCTGGTTGTTCCTATTCTCATACGAAATTAACTAGCACCTCAAACAGAGCATACTAATCATGTCCTAATTTGCTAACCACAATGAACTCCTATGATTCAAACTAAATGAGGAATTAGTGTGAAGAACATCATGATACTGAAATAGCAAAGCAGCTATTCTATAATGCAATTCTACATATAAATCCTAGTTCAAACCGATACTAAAAATCATATGTTTGCTTCAGAGGAATAGAATATAACCAATAAAATAATGTATCATAGCAATATGAAATAAGCAATTCAATCCTAGGTGATAAATTTAGAACTCAACTAATAATTTAATCAATAGTTCAACACAAGAGAAAAATATACAACTTCAACATGGGAATAATATGGAAAAACTCACAACATACGCCAACTGAATACCTCAACTAACTTTAATAAGACAAAAGTATTTAGTTACTCATACCAAAGATTAAGAAGCAAAATCTTGATAAGAAAGTTCTGAACTCCAGTAAAAAATCTACAAACAGCTTGAACGTTAGAAAAACAATGAACAATTAAGTTATAGACGATATCTAAGGATAATGAAAATGGGCTAATAAATAACCACTTAGAAAAATCCTAAATTCTATCTTCCTAATTATAATATTTAAATAACAAAAATGAATTCAGAAACTAACAACTTCAACAAACAAAGGTCTAAGAAAAAGATAGAAAATAAGAAAATTCATGTCTTGTTTATGTAGCGATCAGCGGGCGCCGCTAGGTGATTGATGGTCGCTTCCGGTTGTGCATGAGAAATATCCTGGAACTCCACCAACGGATGTCGAAAGTTAATAGGTGGGCGCCGCTGGGAAATTAGTCTTGCAACTCCTTCAACTCCTTCTTGATCTTCAATGTGCGCGTCCTTGTCTCCATTCTTCTCTTCTCTTCAAAACCTCCATAAAGCATCATAATAAGGTATATATGGTCGTAAAGTGATACACACCAAATACAAAACAATACAACTCAACACACCACTAAAACTATGCTACTATACCCATCGTAGACGTGTAACTCAAACTCCCCCAAACTTGAACTCTACTCGTCTTGAGTGGAATACTATCACTCATCTCTCAATAATGCTCATGTAGAATTCCAAGTACAAAGTCTCTCACATAGAATCAACAAACCATAAGCTCAGTCTCCATACTAACCCAACTATAGGATCGGTGATTGTATTACGTAGGTATGTTAATGAGCCTTCATACCTTCGTTGTGGAAGATACCAATTAGATACACTGAAATTTACAAAACCGTGAAAACCTTTGGTAATCTCTTACCTAGGGGAAAACTCACGTACTCTTATCTTATTAAGAAAATGATTACAATACGGATGAAATGCACAATTCCTAGTCTACACACTCTAAACTCTCTTCCTTAATCTAATAATCATTTCCAAATCTCTCAATAGTAGCTCAACAACATTTTTCTATGGATCTCACTTTTCACACATATGAAGCACGCCTATACAAATGAACACATTCAAGTATATATAGGCAAACCGAGTTGGGCTTCCACTAACCCTAGTCACATTCGACGACCCTATTAAACCCCAGTCCTACTTCAGTCAAATCTTAACTTTATCATTATAAATAATATTATCCTAAACAAAATGGTTAGGATTTTCTACACTAAACATCTCGCGCGCCAACCATTTGATTCTCACTTGAATGTCTAGTGCATGCATATCAGCTAATCAACTTTTTGCACTATCTGGTTTTCCTCATCTGGAAGTTTGTCTTTCCCTTTTGGTCACTCGATACAACATCTAACGGCTTGGCTTCCCATCTCTTCTTCTCAATGCTAAAGTATCTTTTACCTACTAAGATAACCTGTAATGTCTTGATCAACTTGAAATTTAGTATTATTTTTGTTTACCATCATCAAGAAAAGAGAAACCAATAGGAAGGAAATTCATAGGGACGAATCCCGAAGTTCATATTCCCCCCTTTTTGATGATGACAAACAATAGAATCTTGCATACATATATGTGAGAAGATTTATGCCATAAATCACAGGTACATAGTCCCAAGATAAAAGAAAAATCCCCCCTCAGGAAATTCATAGGGACGAATCCCGAAGTTCATATTCCCAATAATTCCCCCCTTTTTGATGATGACAAACAATAGTATCTTGCATACATATATGTGAGAAGATTTATGCCATAAATCACAGGTACGTAGTCCCAAGATAAAAGAAAAATCCCCCCTCAGTCTTAACCAGGACTCCATATTACTTCCCCCTTAATTCAAGACGGTACAAGATTCCTTGTTCACTAGGTACCATATATGACTTGTTCATTCCCCCTTTTGACATCATAGAAAGAGTCATACTAACAATATGCATATGGAATAAGGGACGAATCAATTACAATACTATAAATCATAATAACCTTTATAACTGTCAAGTATTAATTCACACCATAAAAAGCAAGCAATAAATGCATAGAACGACATACTCCAAGCAGTGTCAGTAAAGCATAAGAAGAAAAGGGGAGAGGATGAAGCATGTTTTTTACAGTCTGCAAGATGGTATTTTGAAGTCGTTGGTAATTAGAATGAAGATCATCCTTCCTTCATCCTTCCACCATAACAGGAGCACTTTTAATTAATTTCACAAATAGAAGAACGTTTGATTTTTTTGAGCTGTTCATTCTTTTTGTATTGCCTTTTGGTTTCCTTTGAACTTTATGGCCTTTATTTGGCTCTGTCGCTGTTGCATATATGCTTTCCTTGTTTCTTCCTTGATAGCTTGTTGCATGATTTGATTTGTGTCCTCAACTTCTTACCAAATTCCTAGCAAGGATGCAAAGAATAGATGGATGTTTATGAGTACATTTAGTGAGGAGGGACAATTGTGCGTGATCAAGAGTACATACCCATAAAGATTAGTAAGGGAGGGTCTATTTTAATGAATTCCCTTGATATGTCACATATGTGAACTAAAGTGGGTCATAGGGAATAGCACAAAGAAACCTGCTTAGGGGTAAGTGATGTACACGTCTACAACAGGTATAATAGCATAATATTAGCATAGTTTTACTATAATATAGAGTATATTTATGGTGTATTTTGTGCGTATCGCATTATGGCACATATATCTCATTTTGGTGTTTACGAGGAAGCTAGAGACATATTAGAGATCGAATGAAGTGAAGATGAAGTGAAGACGAAGACCTAGACATTGAAGACCAAGACGAAGCTGAAGGAGTGAAAGACTGATCTTACAACGGCGACCACGGGTGCACATTGACTTCTGCCAAAATATTTCACATTTATACGAAAACTCAAGCCTACGACGGCCACCAAAACCACTTAGGTGACCGCCGATTTCGACGCGACAGAAAACGCATTATTTTCTCTTGTTATCTTTCGGTTAGGATTTTATGGTTATTAGTTTTGATTTTTTGGTATTAGAAGACTTTATTCTTTTTATTTTAATTAGTTTATTAGTTATCTCTAGGTTAAGGATTGACAGTCTATATAAAGGCTTCTAATTTCTTCAGGGAGAGCCAGTTTGGGAGTTTACGTAGTGTGTTTGAAGCATTTTTATTTCTTATTTCTCTATAAGCCTACTATGAGGAGCTTATATCCTCTTTCTTAGTGAAGTATTTTTAAGTTTTTAATTGGTGATGTGAGTTTGTTCTTTAATAGCATGAATTTGATTATTCTTCTCTTGAATGTTTATTATAAGATTGAATCATTAGTTTCTTTCTAGATTGATCTCCTAGGATTAAACTAGTTTTTCATACAAGCTAGGATAGATTACTAGCAATCGTCGTGATCTCTATCTTCGAAGCAAGCATTTATTTTAGAGTCGGTTGAACTAGGAATGGTGTAGAGAATTGCACGATAGGAATAGAAGCCAATTGCTATTTCTGTTTCTTGGTGTTCTTCACTTAATGCCTCCATTAGTTTGAACTATAGACGATCATCGTAGTTAACTAAGTTGGACAAGTTTAGTCGATCCCGGTCGGAAATGCTAGATAATTGTTGCGTATAAATAGGATCAATTCACTATTAGGTTACTTTATGAACTTACTATGATCATTATCATTAGTCAAACATGGATATTTACTTTGCTAAGAGCTTCTCCCATTATAAGTCAAAAACATATTTTGAACGTTTTATTATTTTTCTTAGTTTTCCAAACCCCAAACCCTCCTTCTTTATCACAAGTGTTTTATTAGAATTTAAAACAAGTTGATAGACTCCTGTGAGTTCGACCCTTACTTCCTCTATATTCTAATAAATATGATTTAGTGTTTGTTAGGATAAATCTGCGACATCATAATCTCACAATAATTTGCTATAACTCTTTGTTTGTTTGCAAATCTTTACGATCAAACATCATTTTAGGCGTTTATCAAACTGGCGCCGTTGTCGGGGAGGCAACAAAAACCAAAAAAAGTATTTTCGGTTTCTTTTACTACACTTTATAGGCATGAACCACTTACATGGTTTGCGGCCGTTCTACTAATTCTTCCCCTATTTCCCCTCTTGTAGAGATGGAACGTGAATTCCACTAACTAAGGTGCAAACGCATGAAGGAACCAGGCAAATGAATGACACACAACACGTTAGAAGCATTGATTGCACCTAACTTGGGGTTGTCAATAAGAGCTTTGGATCTACTGGATCTCCCAGCTGGACAAAGATTCGAGTTAAAGACTGGGATAATACACTTACTACCAAAATTCAGCGGCTCAGCAACAGAGGATCCGATCCAACACATATATGAATTCATGGAGGTTTAAATCAACCTGAGACCTTCAGATGTAGATGCTGAGCAGATGCAGATGATATCCTTCTCGTTCTCCTTCAAGGTTGTGGAAAAGGACTCGTACCATGCTTAGGCCCCGGGTAGTGTAACCAATTGTGTTGACATGAAGAGGTTATTTCTAGCTAAGTACTTCCCGACCATCAAGTCAAATATACTCAAGAAGCAGATTAGTAACATTTAGTAGGAGGCCGATGAGTCTCTCTACCACTACATCGATAGGTTCAAAAAGCTTATCAAGTGCTGTACCTACCATGGCTATCAGAATCACGACCTGATCTTATACTTACACAACGGTCTTCGAGAGAATGATCGCAGGATGCTCAATGGAGCATGCTGAGGGAGTATCTTGGGGTTGACCTATGCAGGAGCCATGAAAGTCTTCACAACTATGGCGGACGACTTAAGACAGTACACATGGCGAGGCTCGGTAAGGAGAAATGTGTCGAGTTCCGCGCAAGCTGAATCAGATGAGGTTGCGCTACTAAAGGAACAATTAGGAGGCTGGAGCTCCGAGACACGACAAAACAGTTTGAAGATTGCGAGGGTCGTGTAGATGACCTCCACCCTACAGACGCTTATACGACTTCTCATGAGGAGGTAAGTGCAATGGGATTTGAACAAAGAAGGTCTCCCTACAATAACCAAGGAAATCAGCCTTGGGGGAATCACCCCAATCTCGGATAGAACGACATGGAGAATTAGTTGGATCCACCAGTGCGTCATGCGTCTTATGTTGAGATGATTAGAGCTCTTGATGTGAGCAACATTGATCTACATGAAGGATTAAAATAAGTAGGCTCATCCATTACCAAGGTGAATGAGAGCACGAGTAATATCGAAAGGACTATGACCCAAATTGTAGATGTTGGTCGTCCTCCTTCACAAACTGAGAGAAACCCAGACATGATGAATGTGAGCATGATGAGGCTGGGTGAGAATGTTTCTGAAGAAGAGGAGGAAAGTGATCCAAGTGAGGATTCCATGCAAAGCTTGGAGAAGACGACCAAAAAGAAGAAGAATCCAGATTTTGCTTCGGCGTCGACCACCGGTCCACCTTCGGCGACCGCCGAAGTCTCGAATATGATTTTGCGAAAATCAAAACTCCGCCCGACGACCGCCCCACCCTTTGGAACGGCCACTTCCGGGACATCTCAATTAATTTCGGTGACCGGCAAAACCGGTTCGGCACCCGCTGCCGTGAGCGTGATCTAGAAGGCGAATTCATTTTCGGGGACCACCGAAACACCTTAGGCGGCCGCCGCCGAGAGCACTGCAAAGAGGTATAGAAAAGAGATTTCGGAGAGATCTAGAAAGATGCCCAAGAACATCGGGAGTACATAGAGCTGTTAGAGTGCGGCTTCGGGTATGAGTGCAAGGGCCCAAACTACATCCACCTAGAACGTGGAGAGAGTCAAGAGTTAGACTCTGACAACCACCGATCTGCTTTAGGCAGCCGCTGCCGTGAGCGAGAGACAATGCCAGAACAAAATTTCAGCGACTGCCGAACACCTTTAGGCAACCGCCAACTTGATAAAGAAGAAAATCAGTGTCTCGTCAACAATGAGAGACGAGACGATAGCAATGTGCGTCGCCGAATATGCTTCGAGAGTGAGGATTCTAACAGCGTATATCATAATGCACCAGCGTGCCTCAGAGGTCATTTTCGTCCAATAGTCATAAGCAGTGACTCCGAGGACAATTGTCTGTCACCCATAGGCACCAGGCACCATCCAATTAAGATCAGCGATGAGGCTTTTGATTCTCAAGCCACTAGACGGGTGGTAGATATGAGTAATGAGGACCCGACAGAGGTTGTAGATGGGGTGAATATTCTTCAAATGCATAAGAAGTTGTTAAAGGTGTTCAGATACATCGAGGAAGGCACACCCTTGTATGAAGAGATTTGAGCTCACCCGGTTGCTGCAATAATTCTAGAAGAAGTAGCAACAAAGAAATTAGAGCAAGAGAGGAGACATGTAAGGAAGAAGAAGAAGAAGAGGGACACACTTCATTGTACTACAGATATGCCCATCAAAGAGAAGGACCCCTACATGTTCACAATTCCAGTTAACATTGGAGGAATGGATATCGGCCAAGAAATGCTGGACCTAGGTGCATTTGTTAATCTCCTTCCCTCTTATCTTAGAGTTCACCAGAGTCTAACATACTTCTACCATGCAAGCTAGAAGACGTATTAGTACGTGTGGGTGAGTTCACTTTCCCCGTGAAATTTTATGTCATGGAAATGAAGTACGAGGCCAAAGCCCTCTCCAAATTCCTAGGAAGACCATTTATGAAAATCTTGAGCGCGGTAACTGATATGCGAGGTGGCACAACAATGGTGAGGTTTGGTGGTAAGACCGTCACTTTCATAATTGACAAAAAAACCATCAATAATCCACTGGTTGAGTCCCTTTATGGTATTAACATTGTTGTATCATGCCTGGACAACAGAATTACTGAGGTACAAGCAAGATGATACTCGGTACCACAGAAGATTTGGGCAATAGTCCCACCAGACTAACCGTGCAAGGAGGACCTGGTCCCTAAGATGTTGATTTTTATGTGCAGGTAAAGCAGGAGGCTAATGGACTCTTCAAAAAGTCTTAAGTGTGGAGAGGACAACATTGAGTCCGGAAATAAGGCCAAGAAGCCTAGAATTGAATACCAACAAGGGCGTACTCACATGATTGATGGTGATAGGTGAATCCAAGGTTGGAGAGTCACAACTTCCAAGGGATCAGACGACTCTTCCTTGAGTTGAGCTATAATAGGAGTCGAGCCACGACTCTAAATAAGGCGCTTCTCGGGAGGCAACCCAAGTAAGGTAGTTTATTTTCTTAGTTAACTTGCTTTTTGAATTTTTATAGTAGATGAAGTCAGTGAGTCATTTTCCGCAAAAATGTTTTGAACTATATTGCAAAAACTTATTGTCTTTTGAACTAAAATTTTCGAAATCGAGTGAAATAGAGGTTTTGTGAGAAAATTTTCCAAGTGTGAAAAAGAGTGAGCGAAGAGTGGAAAGAAATATTTTTTATGAGAGAACGAGGAAAGAAACAAGGTAAAAGTCTAAGAGTGTGAAAAATAAATATGAGTGAGGGAGTGTTATTAGGTGTGAGATATTCAAGGAGATCGTATGAAAAACAAGAGAGCAGTGTGGAAAGAATAAGACGAACGAGTGTAGTGCGTTTTTGAGAGGAATCGTGAATTTTAAAGCTAGAAAAGACAAACTACAAAAATGCCCTTCCCTATTCTTCTTCTTTTTCTCCCCCACCAAAATCATAAACTCTAAATACACAAAACACCCCCTTCTTTTTCCAATTCACACACAAATCCCTGATTCTGCCCCATAAACCACTGAAAATCGACCCTAAACACAATACCCTCTTCCCCCATCAAATTTCTAAGCCTAAGTTGTTGTTTTCTCTCCCCAACCAAAATCGGCGACCGCTGATCCACTTTGGTGACTACCGCTCATCCACAATTTGTCAAATTCCATGAAATTTAACCAAAATTAGCCCATGCCACCAGTTGCAATATGTTTGTGCTTCTTTCTCTTCATTTCGAGTACCCATTTGATGGATTTGGACAATAATTGAGGGTGTAGCAAGCAAATCTTCATGAAGGCGAGCACGACTGTTATTCACAACCTTCATGAAGGCAAACATTTCGGCGACCGCCGATATACCACCGCGCCCGCCGCCGAGCACTTATCCCAAAACCAGAAGAGTACTTCGGCGACCGCCGAGTGGCCACCGCAACCACCACCTCTGCTTTTTCGTCGTTTCTGGTAACTTTCTTCTCTCTGCTATTCATATCGATTGTCAATTATGAGCAACTGCGCGTCATCTTCGAGGAGCGTCCCGAGCCGTCCAACCAAGAGAACCAGGAAAACCGTCGACCGACGGCCATCCATTACAACATTTGGCACCGTGACATCATGAGCACCATGTTCTCAGATCCTGATTTCTACAAGTAATTGGGCATCGATGGTTGTATATGAGAGATATTCGCACATGACGGGCTTGGCGGTCTCGTAGATGAGTCTGCACCCACCTACGTTAGTTGGACGCGTGAGTTTCTTATTACTTTCTGCATTGATGAGCACATACACATCAAGTTTCCGTTAGGTGGGTGTGAGATAACACTATCACTTTCCGATCTGCGAAGCGTCTTTGAAATTACCGCCACACTGGTGGAATTGGTAGAAGGAGAGCACGATCCTTACAAGTTCTACCTTCGGTCCACGAATGTGAACTATGATACATATATTACTAACTACAACTACCAGAGGTCACACCCATGCATTCGCTTCACCCACAAGGTGATTCAGATGGCATTTTTTGGACACACGAAGGTGAAAAAGATCTTAACGAGAGATTTGGAGGCTATGTGGTCGTTTACGCGTAATGGAAACACGATTATAGACTGGGCAGATTTGTTCTTGAAGGCCTGTGATAAGTTTCAGGGAAAAACTAGAGGGAAGATATGAATGGGGGGCATGATACTCCGATTGACAACGCATTTGGCTTTTCATGCCTGGCGGATGACGAGTCCGTTTTCTGCACGTACCTGTTCACTTTTGGTCGTATGCGGGATTTCCAGCTGATGAGGTCCAGCATTTTCTATGTTGAGGGACCTCAGTACGGGATTCCAGTCCCGTGGATGGTTCACACGTATTTATTTGGGAACCGAAATGCCCATTCGTTCGAGCTGCCTAGGTCCAATCCTGTGCCATATCTGGGATTAGATTACACCCGGGTGGGGGGAGGGGGGACCTCAGAGCGATTGCTGGGATTTACGTTCCTCCTCCTCCTCCTCCGGCACCTGAGCCTGCACCCGCACTTTTGGATGATGACTACGACTTCATGGCCTATGAAAGGGTGCAGGAACTGGACCAACACTTCACGACCTTTATTGGAGCCCAGGAAACTCGCTGGGATGGGCATAATGTCCGATGGGTTTTCCAGGAGGAACAGATGGCACTGTTGATATAGAAGATGCGGTGGTGGGAGGATTTTGCTAGGTCCGAGTACCCAGAATATCCACCACCACCACCATGGTAGAAGTGTTATTCTTCTATTCTCCCTTTGCTCTTTATTTATGTCCGATATTTGCATTGAGGACAACAGTTAGTTTAAATGCAGGGAGGTAGATTTTTATTCGTTATTTGTACATAATCTCTTTAAATATGAAAATTAGAAAAAAAAATTAAAAGAGGCATAAATATTAAAAGAGCCAAAATTTAATTCGGGGATGAGTGAAAAACTTTTGGGGTGCTCATGCAATAAACATGTAATCTGACTGACATTAGGCATCACAGAAAAATATTCTTGATAGTTGTGAGCATGGTTATTAAAATCTAGATCCGGATCTTAAAATCTTTCGATTTTATGATCCAACATTGATCTTTGATCCGGATCTATCGTTAGAATCTATTCATGTTAAAATCTTACTGTTGATCTTATTGGATCCCATAATATCAGTGGATCTTACGATTTTATGATCCATGTATGATCTTAACGTTGAACTATAAAGAAACACTAACGCCTATTTGAAAGCCCAATTATTCCACTTTTTTTTATCTTTTGTATTATTAAAATCACTCTATATATACATCTCTCATACAGTACTACTTTACTCACGTGTGCGCAACAACTAAAATAACACTAATTGTGACTATCTATATTATTAAGTCTGATCTATAAATGTCCTGAATCCAGATTTTTAAATACAGTTTAGTGAACATGACTTGATATTCAAAGAATAATTATCACATTGAAGTAATACTTGCAGATTTAATTTTTAGACTTGAAATTTTAGTAGAATTATTGTAGCACAATGTTTATAGATGAATGTAAAATAGTGTTTTATTAATCTTTAAAATCTTACGATTCTACGATCAGATTTTACGATCCGATCCTAAGGGTTCCTTGTGATCCGATCAAAAAATTCGATTTTAATAACCTTGGTTGTAAGGTGGGTGAGATCATTTTTTAGAGTGTTAAGTGAAAATCAGAAAGCGCGCTTAAACAAGAATTGGTGTGAAAAGAATTTGAGTGATTATGATGGTTCTTTTCTATATTTTTGCCGTCAGAGACAGAAGTGTTGGAGTATAGGAGTGTTTCGAGTAGGTTTCACAAGGAGCGATATGTGTAGATTTTATATTTATTTTTATCTCTCATTGAGCTTACATGATTAGATCTCTTAGTCGAGTTTCTAGAGCTTTATTGTCTTATCTTAGAGGTACTTTTTTATCACTATTTTTATTATAGAGATTTGTGGGGCATTATTGACGATGGTATCGAGTAGACACTAGTATTAGACTTCTTTTTTTGATGTTTGATGCATACTGTTGTGGTTGTGCTATGCTGATTTCTTTCTTAGGAATTGGTGGTTGAGTTGTGCTGGTTGAGATGGACATTATTTAGCGAAGTAGGTCATTATATGGAGTTTGGAGAGGAGATGTTTAGGCTGTAGCTAGGATTTTATTTTATTTTTCTTGACCTTTCTTTTAGAGGAGATTTAGGATGTTCTTGAGCATATTATTACAGTTACTTGGGCATCACGATCACATTCTATAAGTGAATATAGTTTTGTAAGGTTGAGTGAATTATATGTTGAGAGTTAGATGATTTGTATAGGTTGGGTTGGTTCAAGGAGTGAGCTTATTGGATGTTATTACTATGATAGTGTCTTTTGTACTTGGGGTTTCTACATGATTATCATTGAGAGATGGATGGTATTCTTATTCCACTCAGGACGAGTAGAAGTTCAAGTGTAGGGATATTTGATGTGCACGTCTACGGTGGGTATAATAGCATAGTATTAGCATAGTTCTAGTATGATATATAGCATATTTACGGTGTATTTGGTGCGTATCGCATTACGGGCACATATATCTTATTCTGGTATTTTACGAGAAAGCTAGAGACATATTAAAGATGGAACAAAGAGAAGATGAAGTGAAGACGAAGACGCGTGACATTGAAGACCAAGATGAATTTGAAGGAGTCAGAAACTGATCTTATGGCGGCGACTGCGGATGCACATCGGAGACCTCCAAAAGAGTTCGGTTTTATCCGGAAATTCAAGAACCGAAAGTATCTCATTTTAACGCGACAGAAAACGCGTTATTTCTCCTCTTATCTTTCGGTTAGGATTTTGTGATTATTAGTTTTGATTTTTCGGTAGTGGAAGATTTTATTCTTTTTATTTTAATTAGTTTATTAGTTATCTTTTAGGTTAAGATTGAAAGTCTATATAAATTCTTCTCCTTTCTTAACCTAGGGAGAGCCAGTTTGGGAGTTTACGTAGTTTATTTGAAGCATTTTCCATTTCTTATTTCTCTGTAAGTCTAGTATGAGGAGCTAATCTCTTCTTTCTTAGTGAAGTATTTTGAAGTGTTTAATTGGTGATTAATGTCAGTTTGTTCTTTAATAGAATGAATTTGATTTTTCTTGTCTTGAATGTTTATTGTCAAATAGAATCATCAGATTTTTTCTAGATTGATCTCCTAGGATTAAATTAGTCTTTAATTCAAGCTAGGATAGATGACTGGCGGTCATCGTGATCTATATCTTCAAAGCAAGCATTTATATCTAGATTTGATTGAACAAGGAATGGTTTTAGAGAATTACATGATAGGAATAGAAGAAAATTGCTATTTATGTTTCTTGGCATTCTATGCTTAATGCCTCCATTAGTTTGAACTATAGATAGTTGTCGTAGTTAACTAAGTTGGACATGTTTAGTAGATCCCGGTCGGTAATTCTAGATTTTTTTTTGCATAGGAATACGATCAGTTCACTGTTAGGTTACTTTATGAACTTACTATGATCATTATTGATTGGCGGCCTCTCGTACACCATAAGGAGTGGGAATTAACATCAACTATGGGCGTAATAGGCCACAATCGGAGCATAATGCCATAGTACGGACTTTGTAAGAGCAAAGAGTACAACCACGAGTATTATGAGCATAAGGGAGAAGACACGGAAGGCAAATGGACGAATACAGTGAAGAAGGGGCGAAAAAGAAGTGCTGAGATGTTGGGATGAGTTCAGATGGCTCGTTCTCCCTGACCCAATATCCGATTGAGGTTCTTCAAATCATAGGAGTTAGATATTGAAGTTTACTTGAATACCTCAAAATATAAGCACAATTGGAGTTGTGAGTCAAAAGTTATTGGGATTTTACGAACATCGCTATTCTGCAGAATCTGGGACGCGACCGCGCCCAAGTAGGCGCGACCGCGCCTTGCTCACTGGGGCAGACGTGCCCGCACCCTTATAAGACGCGACCGTGCCCCTGACGCTTCTGCGTCGCAGAAAGCTTTCCTCCGAGGGTTTGAGTGGGATTTTTCCTAGGGTTTACATGTATTTCGGGCTGGGCTTCCGCTAAACACATTTTAGGGTTGTCATTTAGGGTTAACTTGCTCATTTCTGATAAATAGGGAGAGCTTTGCCTCCTCCCTAATCATCACATTTTTCTACAAAATAATTAGGGTGTTTATTAGAATGAGGAGGGATTAATCTCCCAAGCTTTGTTCTCCGGGCTAAGACATGTAGAGGTATGGGTTTTGTAGTTTTCCTCCTTTGGTTCTAATAATATGCTATTGTGTTGTTTTAATCTCTTGATTGTTTAGTAATTGATTGTAATATGTTTATCTGGCTTAGCTATCTTGGTTTACATCTTTCCTTCATATAGCCAGGGCCTGGTTTATCCTAATTGGAGAACCTTGCCTACTTAGTGACACAAATCTCTACTTGTACTAGTTGGACTTGTAGGATAGGGAGATTAATGAGGTGTTGACGCCAAGGGCATTGCACATTCCTATTTATTCATGAACTTAATGATTACTAGGATTTAGTCTTGATAGTTTCATGGCTAGATTGGTAGATTAGATGCTATTAGGACTAGTTGACCTATTTAGCAACCTTAGTACATGGATTAGGACAAACATAGCATAGAGTATAGAGATAGAACCCAATTTGTAATAGAAATTCGATGATCAAACCCATAATTTTTTAGGTTGATGCTTAGGAGAGCAAAGTGCTTGATTTTTATTGTTTTCCAAACCTATCAATCTTATTCCCCCTTCTTTCTCTTTATTTTCTATAAAGTTAGTTCTTTTGCAAAGACAAGATCAGATTCGCAGACTCCCTATGGGATTCGACCCCTACTTACCGCTTTACACCCGTAGAGTAGTTTGAAGGGAAATTACTTTGATAACGCTCAAAGACGGCCTGTCAATTATCATCAGTTAAACATGGATATTTACTTTGCTAAGATCTTTTCCCATTATAAGTCAGAAACACATTTCAAAGTTTTTTTTAGTTTTTTTAGTTTTCCAAACCCAAAACCCCCTTCTTAATTAGATGTGTTTTATTACAAATCAAAACAAGTTGACATTTTCTTGTGGATTCGACCCTTACTTCCGCTATATTCTAAGGATTTAGTGTTTGTTAGGAATAAAATTGCGAGATCTTAATCGCGCAATCATTTTCTATAACACCTTGTTTATCTGCAATCTTTATTTACAATCTTTACAACCAAACATCATTTTAGGCATTTATCAATAAGGCTGTAGTCACATATCATATCTTGTTTGGCTTACAATCATGGTTAATAAGAGATCAATGTGACAAATAGTAGGAGAAAATAATAGCATGCAGTTATTATGCAGAAATCACATGCAAACAGTGATAGGTACTATGTAGCAAGGCAGTTAAGAAATAATCATATGAGATCATGCGAGAGCCACTGAATCAAAGAAACATGTGATGGTTATGCAACTTTGTCAAGTCCTAATTTTCCAAAGATAAGAAAGTAGATAAGTCTAGTCAATAAGAGGGAACTCACAAAGAATAGAGTGATACTTAGTTGAAAGGAATCATTCCAAGAAGAACTCGAAGGTTGATAAATGGTTTGTGATTAAGTGCCTTGGTGAATACATCTGCTACATGGTCCTCAATATGACAGTACTCAGAATGATATTCTTCTTCTCGACATGATCATGAAGAAAGTGATGCCGTATATTGATGTCTTTGGTACGGGACTGATGCATAATATTCTTTAAGATATTTATAGCACTAATATTATCACACTTGATTCCCAGGGTAATACTCATATTTTGTGGTGGAGAGAGCGATTGAATCTTATTTTATCGTTCCCCAAGAGACAAAAGAGGGACCAAGAAACTGGTCTGTTCCAAAGGTACTCTTTCTATCCACTAGGTACCCAGCTTAGTCGGCATCAATGTAACCGAGCAGGGCGAAGTCACAACGTTTGTGGTACCATAGACAAAGATAGTTCGTACCCTTGAGCTATCAAATGATACACTTGCCATTTTCCACATGGGATTCTATTGAATCATTCTAGAACTATCCACACAAGCTTAAAACAAACACAATATTTGGATGACTGGCCGTTAGGTACATCAGGGAACCAATCAATCCCCTATAGATGGTCTCATCAGTTTTTGTTCCTTTAGAGTCTGCATCAAGACGTGTGGTAGTAGACATATGAGTATGGAGGGGTTTGCATGTCTCCATGTTGTAGAATTCCTCTGAGGTATTCTTGTTGATGAATCTGGATCACATTGTCCTTCTGAGTGACTTGAATACCTAAGAAGAAGTTGATATCTCTTATCATGATCATGTGGAACTTACTGATCATCTTTTCGTTACATGCATCTACAAGAGCCATGTTTATGGAGCCAAAGATGATGTCATCAACATATACTTGGACGAGGATGTCTCCGTTGTGTTCACGAAGAAAAAGTGTTTATCATGGTCCCTCTTTTGAAGTTGTTTGATAGAAAGAAGTCAGACAAACAATCTTACCAAGCCCTAGGAGTCTGCTTCAAACCGTAGAGGAATTTATATAGAAAGTAGACGTGATCATGCATGGTAGGATCCTCAAGCCAGGAGGCTGTTTGACATAAACATCTTCATTCAGTGTACTGTTAAGAAAGGCGGTCTTCACATCTAGTTAAAACACTTAAAATCCCTTGTGAGATGCAAACACAATCAAAAGATGAATCGCCTCTAATCTAGCTACCAGAGCATAGGTGTTATCATAGTCAATCCTTTCCTGTTGATTGTACCTTTATGTGACCAAGTGAGCTTTGTTTCGTACCATTGAGGTAGATTCATCTAGTTTATTCCTGAATATCCATCTAGTGTAGATAATAATTCTATTATGAGGACGGGGTACCATTCTTCATACTTTGTTCCTTTCAAACTCTTGAAGCTCTTCTTGCATGACAACAATTCATTCTGGTTCAGCGAGAGCTTCCTTGATACTCTTGGATTCGGTTAAGGACACAAGTCATTGAATCCAAATAGATTCTTGAGAGATGAACGAGTGAGAATCCCAGGTTGAGACGGGGCAATGATGTTATTCAGAGACAGATCAACAAGAAGGTGGGCACCCTTTAAGTGTGGAGTGCGAGCAATAATTTTCTCAAAAGAGTCAGTCTCAACAGCTGATGAATGAACAGAGGACATGATACGAGGACTACCTAGAGCAGCAATGTCCTCAAGGGGAGACATGAAACAATCACTACCATTGATGTCTAATGAAATGCATGGAGAATCATGGTTAGCTGTTTCTTGAGATGGAGGCATGGATGATGCTGGGTCTGTATCATCATCATTGTCCTCTAAAGGGTAATTTTCCAAAGATGGAGAGAACGATGAGCTGAATGAATCCGAGGAGTTCCCGGACGAGTGTGAGCATAGATTTTCATTGAACATGACATGCATGCTCTCCTCAACTTTCTTTGTGCGAAGTTTATAGGCCTTGTAGGTGAGACTATCAGTAGAGTATCCCAAAAATATACCTTCATCTATGCGAGTGTCAAACTTGCCCATGTTGTCTTTACCATTTTTATCAACGAAGCACTGATAGCCAAAGACATGGAGATGCGAAATATTTGGTGCATATCCTTTAAGAAGCTCGTAGGGGGTCTTTTCAATCATTGGATAAAGCATGGCCCGATTTAGGATATGGCACGCCATACTGAGAGCCTCTTCCCAAAAGTGTGGAGCTACATTACTCAAAATGATCATGGTACGAGCCATATCTTCCAGCGTACGACTCTTTCTTCAACAACTCCCTTCTGTTGTGTGGTACGTGGAGCAGAAAAGTTGTGATAAATTGCTTTACTGCGGCAGAAAGAGAGAAATTCCCCGTTTTTTTTATTTCGTCCCATGGTCAAAATGAATCGCATGAAGAGGTACACCCATAGAATTTTCAAGAAGAAGGGCCAAGTCGGAGAATACCTCAAAAAAATCAGATTTAGAACAAATAAAGTGCGTCCAGGTATACCTCGAATAGTAATCTACAACGACAAGAATGTATCTATTTCCTCCCAAGATCTGGACTCTCATGGGTCCAGAAGGTCAATATGAGGAAGATCTAGAGGATTTGATGTGATAACATCCTTCTTTGACTAAAAGGAGGAATGCTCTTGTTTACCCTTGACAAGATCAGTACAATGTACCATCTTTTCAGTCTTGATGGAGGGAAGGTCGCATACCAATTTTGTGTGTGGAGTTTATGGATGAGAAGCATACTTGCATGCCGAAGACACTAATGACAGAGATTATAATGATGTTGTATAGAGGATAGGCATAACTTGGTAGGAGGAGAGAAAGCAGATTCGAAGATGTAGATGTTGTTGACTCTTTTCCCTCTCAACAATACTTCCTTAGATGGTGTGGTGACGAATCATTCTTTGTTGGTGAAGGATACCACATTATTTCCTGATCACAAAGCTATGAACCTCAAAATATTGTAGAACAGATTGTTGACTAGATGCACGTTGCTTATCTTGATATTCTTAGAAAGGTCTATAGATCCAAGACTAATAATATGTCCTTTGATTTTGTCTCCAAAATAGATCTTTCCTCCGCTAGCTTTTGAAGTGAAGACATGATATTTCTATTACCCGTCATATGGAACGAACATCCACTATCTACGTACCATTTTTCTGCATTCTTCACTTCGTCCTGCACAAGAAAATTAGGATTTTGGTACTCAACGAGACTTTGTTGTACTGGGTGTATTAAAAGAACGATTTTTTGTATAAGAATTTAAGGCAGAGCATTCCATGGAGTAATCATGGAGATTATTAGCCACATTAATTTTGGTCTTGTTGGAGGGATACCTATAGGATTTAGAATCATTTTCTTGCTTTTTCCTATATTCCTGAATAGCATGACCATTGAATCCACAAAAGCGACACCATTTATTATATTGAATAAAACCGGGCTTTCCCTTACTAGGATGAGAAAATTGAGTATATTTTTGTTTTTGAAAGTCCATTCTTTATTCAGTGCCATTCCTATCTTGGTGGATATATATTTTGTGATCGTTATTACGATGAAACCAAGACTTTCCTCCTTTAGGTTGTTCTTCTAGTATCTTAACCTTTTCTTCCAGAAATTGTTTTTTAGAACGACAAGTTTGAAAGACTTTATCCAGAACTTGTTTCATTTCAATCAATTCCTTATACAACTTCTCAGAGGCCCTATTACAAAATTTGGTCAGATTCATCTCTATATCCTAATCTAGGTCTGGTTTTAACAAAAACAGTTTATTGGACGGCCTTTTCATTAATGGATTTGGTCATGTCATCAATCTTAGACATGATAAGAGACAGATTACTTCCAATCACAGTATCAACTATAGAAAATCCACTGTTATTTTTTTTTCACAGATTTTAGTAACAAAATACACTTTCTTTTCCTTAAACTTTTCAATAAGGTTTTAATTCTCAGTTCTGAATATGTCTATTTCCTTTCCATATTCTTCAACTTGTTGTTCTAGAGACACATTTTTCTCATGCAATCCTTCAATGATTTCTATTAGATTGCTAGTTGAAAGATGAGAGAATTTAGCAAGACACATACCTTGTGTGACTGGTTGTCAAAATTACCGTCGGCCATGAGACACATTCTTCCTAGACTTTCTCCTAGATCTGAATCTTCGTCGGATGAATCTCCCAGGTAGTCACAAGGACCTTCTTCTTCACATCGTCCCCTTCTTTGTTGGGACAGTCTTTGATCACGTGTCCCTTCTCTTGAGAGTGATAGTAGGTGTATTCTATGAAGTCCTTTTTTTATGAATTACTCCGTTTCGAGATGGGGATCGTTTAAAGTCCCTAGTCTGCTTCCCTTTAAGGAACACTGTACCATCTTTCCCATCATGGCAACTTCGTTGTTCTCGTCCTGATTAAAGTCATCTTCATTCTCCAGCTTCTGCAGTACCTTGGTAAGTTTCAAAGATAATCCGTTCTCTTCCTGGTTCTTTACATTATTCTCTCTGTCAACATCCTCTTGATGTTCAAACTTCCTAATAAGCCGTTGAATATGAAGCTCCTTGGTGTCTTTTATCATCAACATGATTCTATTCGACATTTCAAATATAGAGTTGATTCCATGGTCAACAAGGGACTGTTTCCAATCTGGAATGACGACACCCGGTGCCTTTGGTTTGTCCATCAATGTTTGAAAGCGAGAATGGTACTCTGATATAGTCTCTGTCTCTGTCATTCAGTAGGAACAAAATTCCCTTTAAAGATTGAACTTGTGGTTATTTTGGAGATCTTCACTTCCTCTGTGCATGTCCAGTATAACGTTCCATATGGCTTTGGTGGTAGGGATGCTCATGGCTTTGTCCATATCCCTTACTGATAATTCGTGAAGGATGAGTTGTCTGGATTTTGCATTCCTCTCCATAAGGTAGTAGTTTTCTGGATTCAATTTTTTGTCATCCTTTTTGTGGTCGACAACGACATCACCGTTTTCAATGAATCTCCAACATTGATAGTCCAAGTTTTGGATGTGGGTTGTCATCAACCAATCTATCTGGCCTTCTTTGAGGATGTGGGATTTATTGCTAGAGACTCTGAGCTTGAGATCGTTGTTGTTGTTGTTGGAAGGCATGGTTCTGGAACTTTGTTTCCTGCTCTGATAATGAGTCTTTGTACCTTCATTACGGAAGATGCCAATTGAACACGTTGAAATTCAAAAAACCGTGAGAACCTTTGATAATCTCTTACCTAGGGGAAAACTCACGTACTCTTATCTTATTAAGCAAACAATTACTATAAGGATGGAATACACAATTCCCAGTCTACACACTCTAGACTCTCTTCCTTTCTCTAACAATCGTTTCCTAATTTCTCAAGAGTATCTCAACAATATTTTCTAATGATCTCATTTTTCACACATATGAAGCACGCCTATACAAATGAACACACTCAAGTATATATAGGGAAACCAAGTTGGGCTTTCACTAATCCTAGTTACATTCGGCGGCCCTGGTGCCACCTCAACAGAATCTCAAATTTCTCATTATAATATTATTATCCTAAAAAACAGTTAGGATATTCTACTCTAAAGATCTCGCGTGCCAACCACTTGATTCTCACTTGAATGTCTCGTGCATGCATATCAGCCTAACAAAATTTGGCGCTCTCTGACTTTCCTCTTCCGAAAGTTTGTCTTTCCCTTTTGGTCTTTGGATACAGCATCCCAACAACTTGACTTCCCATCTCTTCTTTGTTATGATAAAGTATCTTATAACTACTAATATAACATGCAATATCGTGATCAACTTGAAATATTAGTAGTAGATTTATTTACCATCACCAGAACAAGAGAAACCAATGTGAAGGAACTTTGTAGGGATGAATCCCATAGTTCATATTCCCAATACCAACCTATACAATCAAATCTCTAAACTCTTAACATGAAATGCTCTTAACTCATCAAATGTAGTCACAACTAAAATGTCATCATCAAAGCTCATGAAACCGCAGTCATTATGCTCAAACATCATCCTAAAATCTCTTCTAAAAATAAAATCAAAAACCTAAACTCCATCTCAAAACAACTCTACTCCAAACTCCAAGTAATATCCTACTCCCGTAGAAAATGTCCGACCACACCAAACACAAACTCAACCACTGATTTCTAAGAAAAAATCTGCATTGCACAACCACAATAATATGCATCCAACACCAAGAAAAGAAATCTAATCCTAGAGTCTACTCCATACCATCATCAAGCGTGCACCAATAATCTCCAAAAGATGAGTAGTAAAAAACCTCATACATATAATCATGCATACTCAAGAAAATATACCAAATAGATATATCATGAATGCTTAGAATGAGAGATAAAGTAAATAGAAATTAATCTACACCTTATAGCTCCAAGTAAAATCCTACCCGAAAATCCTCCTATACTCCATACACTTACGTCTCCAACGCAAAAAATGTGAAAAAGAAAGAACATCCTAAAACACTCAAATTCTTGTCACTCAAATTCTTGTTTAAGCGCCCTCTTGGGTTTTCACTTAACAATCTGATAAAAGATAATCTCACCCAACTCACATATATCATGAGCCTCATTTTTCCAGGCCTAATGCCAGACAGATTACTTGCTTTTTGTCTGAGCGACCGAAAGGTTTTCACTCATACTAGGATTTCATTTGGCACTTGTCAATTTTTCCTTTTTTTTAAAATAGATTATTGAGAAATATAAATAGAATATATAATGTACTCCCTCACACTTAAGGTAAGCATTGCCCTCGATGTGAATATGAAACAAATCTTACGAACAAGTGGAAAAATAGAAAATACCACTGCTGCTGAGGTGGTGGTAGTCGATATCCCAGATACTAGGACCTAGAAAAAGCATCCTAGTTCTTCATCTTCTGCATCATGATCCTCATCTGCTCATCCTATTGAGGCCAGCGAGTTCTCAGCAGCTCCGTAAACTCGGTGTAGCGCAAGTCCTAGATCTTAGTGTACTTTATAAAGCGTTGATCCATTCTCTCAACTCGCTCGTTGGCTGCCTCACATAATCAACATTCTCAGCCATGGGGACGTGCTCAACAACAGGAGGCACATACATCACAGCAGCCACGCACAAATCCCAATCTTGGTATCAGTCACTCGGAAGTGGCAAAGGCTCGGGCCTAGGATGCTTAATAGTATGCACGTTCCGGGCACCAAAAACATACCGATGCACATCACGCAACTACTGTGTCTTGTTATCGCCCACAACATACTCCTAGTCACTATGTAACATATGAAATCCCTCATTCGACCAATATCGAACAAGAAGCAGCAAGAAACGGGCTCCTCCTTAGGGCATTCGAACCCAAGAGCATCACCAATAAGAGTAATCATTCCACCCAGAAAAATCTTTCCACCCAAGTCTCCTTGGAACCTCTCACAACTTCTCACAAAAACGGACGCACAATCAAGCACCGTGGAACTATTCTGCGTCCATAGGCCACGTTACTCGCAAATCTTCTAGAGACATCTTGTT
>NW_027369500.1:0-42271 GCF_046119375.1 Phyllobates terribilis
AGACAGACAGACAGACGGGATAAGACAATTCTATATATTATATATATGGCTATAACATGGTTGCCAAAAAAAATCCTAATGATTGCACGCATATGTATCACAATGTGAATGTTAATCTATATATATAATCGTCTTATCCCGTCTGTCTGTCTGTCTGTGTTAGCGGCTCATTTGCGGGACGGAGCTCAGCGGCGAAGCAGCCGGGAGATGACCGGCGCGTGGCGCTCATCTCCCGGCCGGTACCAGCAGAAGGAACCCGACCGCCGGACCCATCTGCGGGACTGAGATGCATCCGGGAGATGAGCGGCGCGAGGCGCTCATCTCCCGGCCGGTATCAGCAGAAGGACCGCCGGCGCCGCTGACCTCCATGCGGAAGGGAGGACCGGGGAGCGGCGCTGCGGGTCGGGATACTTCTCCTGCGAGCGCCCGCTATGTCCCGGGTTCTCGCAGCGTAAGTAGCCGCACAGGCAGCGCCGCTCCCCGGTCCTCACCAAGACGATTCGATGATTGGTCGCGGTCTTCGGACCCGACCAATCACTGATCTTAGCGCAAAACTTAAACACCGCTGTGCTGATTGGTCGCCGACGCTGCCCGCGACCAATCACCGATTTGGGCACCAAATTTAAATATCGGCAGCGACCAATCAGCACAGCGGTGTTTAAATGTGGAGCCAAGATCGGTCATTGGTCGCGGCCGATATTTAAATTTGGCGCCCAAATCGGTGATTGGTCGCGGGCCAAGACAGCGACCAATCACCGATTTGTGCGCCAGTTTTAAATAGCGGCCGCGACCAATTGGATGTCAGCGGCGCTGCCTGTGCGGGTACTTCCGCTCCGAGAACCCGGGACATGAGCGGGCGCTCGGAGCAGAAGTATCCGGACCCGCAGCGCCGCTCCCCGGTCCTCCCTTCACACCCTAGCGCTGATGTCCCCACAGTATCCGCATGGTGTTACAAAGGTCCGGACATTTGTGTTAAAAATCGCTGATTGGTCGCCGGCGCTGCCCGCGACCAATCAGCGATTTGGACGCCAAATTTAAATATCGGCCACAACCAATCAGCACAGCGGTGTTTAAATGTGGAGCCAAGATCGGTGATTGGTCGCGGCCGATATTTAAATTTGGCGCCCAAATCGGTGATTGGTCGCGGGCAGCGCCCGCGACCAATCACCGATTTTTAACACAAATGTCCGGATCTTTGTAACACCATGTGGACACTGTGGGGACATCAGCGGCTAGGGTGTGAAGGGAGGACCGGGGAGCGGCGCTGCGGGTCGGGATACTTCTGCTGCGAGCGCCCGCTCATGTCCCGGGTTCTCGCAGCGGAAGTATCCGCACAGGCAGCGCCGCTGACATCCATGCGGCTAGGGTGTGAAGGGAGGACCGGGGAGCGGCACTGACATCCAATTGGTCTCGGCCGCTATTTAAAAGTGCCGCACAAATCGGTAATTGGTCGCTGTCTTGGCCTGCGACCAATCACGGATCTTGCCGCAAAAGTTAAACACTACGGTGCTGATTGGTCTCGGGCAGCGTCCGCGACCAATCACCGATTTGGGCGCCACATTCAAATATCGGCCGCAACCAATCACCGATCTTGGCTCCACATTTAAACACCGCTGTGCTGATTGGTCGTGGACGCTATTTAAATGTGGTGCCAAAATCGGTGATTGGTCGCGCCCTACGTCGGCGACCAATCAGCACAGCGGTGTTTAAATGTGGAGCCAAGATCGGTGATTGGTCGCGGCCGATATTTAAATTTGGCGCCCAAATCGGTGATTGGTCGCGGGCAGCGCCAGCGACCAATCAGCGATTTTTAACACAAATGTCCAGACCTTTGTAACACCATGCGGATACTGTGGTGACATCAGCGGCTAGCGTGTCAAGGGAGGACCGGGGAGCGGCGCTGCGGGTCGGGATACTTCTGCTGCGAGCAGTCGCTCATGTCCCGGGTTCTCGCAGCGGAAGTACCCGCACAGGCTGCGGCGCTCCCCGATCCTCACTAATACAATTCCGCTCCCCGCTCCTCACCAATACGATTAGCTGATTGGTCGCGTGCAGAGAGCGTGACCAATCAGTGATCTTGGCGCTAAAGTTAAACACCGCTCTGCTGATTGGTCGCGGCCGCTGCCCGCGACCAATCACCGATTTGGGTGCCACATTTAAATAGCGGCCGCGACCAATCACTGATCTTTCCGCCACATTTAAACACTGCTGTGCTAATTGGTCGCGGACGCCAGCCGCAACCAATCAACGACCTTGGCTCCAAATTTAAACAACGCTCTGCTGATTGGTCGCAGATGCCGGACGCGTCCAATCAGCAAGATTGGCGCCAAATTTAAACAACGCTCTGCTGATTGGTTGCGGAGTCCAGCCGCGACCAATCAACGAGATTGGCGCCAAATTTAATCAACGCTCTGCTGATTGATCGCGGTCGCTGGCCGAGATCAATCAGCAGTATTGGCGCAAAATTTAAACACCGCTCTGCTGATTGGTCGCGGTTGTCGGCCGTGACCAGTCAGCAGTATTGGCGCCAAATTTAAACCTCACTCTGCTGATTGGTCGCAACCACCGGCCGCGACCAATCTTCGTTTTTTGTGGCAAATTTAAACAACGCTCTGCTGATTGGTCGCGGTCGCTTGCCGCGACCCATTAGCAGTATTGGGGCCAAATTTAAACCCCGCTCTGCTGATTGGTCGCGGCCGTCAGCCGCGACTAATCAGCGATTTTGGCGCCAAATTTAAACACCACTCTGCTGATTGGACTCGTCCGGCATCCGCGACCAATCAGCAAGATTGGCGCCAAATTTAATCAACGCTCTGCTGATTCATCGCGGTCGCTGGCCGAGATCAATCAGCAGTATTGGCGCAAAATTTAAACACCGCTCTACTGATTGGTTGCGGTTGTCGGCCGTGACCAGTCAGCAGTATTGGCGCCAAATTTAAACCTCACTCTGCTAATTGGTCGCAACCACCGGCCGCGACCAATCTTCGTTTTTTGTGCCAAATTTAAACAATGCTCTGCTGATTGGTCGCGGTCGCTTGCCGCGACCAATTAGCAGTATTGGGGCCAAATTTAAACACCTCCCTCTTTGCTGATTGGTCGCGGTCGCCAAATTTAAACACGCTCTCCAGTCCTCACTACCACGGTTCGCCGATTGGTCGCGACCGCCGCCCGCGACCAATCAGCGCTTTTGGCCCAAAATTTAAACACCGCTTTGCTGATTGGTGGCGGCCGCCAGCCGCGACCAATCAGCGAGATTGGTGCCAAATTTAAACACCGCTCTGCTGATTGGTCGCGGCCGCCATCCGCGACCAATCAGCGATTTTGGCGCCAAATTTAAACAACGCTCTGCATCGCTTTGCTGATTGGTCGCGGTCGGCAGTCGTGACCAATCAGCAGTATCGGCGCCAAATTTAAAAACCGCTCTGCTGATTGGTCGCGACTAATCAGCGATTTTGGTGCCAAATTTAAACACGCTCTCCAGTTCTCACTAACACGGTTCGCTGATTGGTCGCGGTCGCCGCCCGTGACCAATCTCCGATATTTCCGCCAAATTTAAACACCACTTTGCTGATTGGTCGCGGTTGCCAAACGCGACCAATCAGCGATTTTGGCGCCAAATTTAAACACCGCTCTGCTAATTGCGCCCGGTCGGCCGCATACATATTCTAGAATACCCGATGCGTTAGAATCGGGCCACCATCTAGTCTATATATAGTTGACAATAACCAAGGGAAAATGTAAGTGTTTTTAGAACTACTAAGAAGATAGCTTCTTACACTCACAAGCCCAAGTGAGTACACATATATAGTATATAATATTAAACTCTGTAAAGAATCTCCTATAAAATAATACATTCAAAATGGAGGAGCAGTAGTTACAAGGCAACTTAAATGTCCAAGTGAGTAAATGTGGGATGTGGTCCTATGTGCACCAATGTACCTTTCGTCCTTGCTTCATCAGGGGCCCCCAAAACATCCATTTTGGATGTTTTATTTTATAGGAGATTCCTTATAGAGCTTAATATTAAATACTATATATGTGTACCCACTTGGGCTTGTGAGTCTATTGTGGTATAGCGACAAGCTCGGCTGTATGCGTAGGTAAAACACAAGATACTGTCTCTTTAAATTCTCAGGTTAGTTTATTTAGCAGTCATAAACTACCCTTGAGTCCATAAATAAAAACACAGCCCATTCAGCTAAAGAGACAAAACAAAATGCAAAACTTTCAGAACTTTTAGCAGAGTCCTTATCTCGGCCAAGGTCTGGCCACTCAAAATTAGCTACACACAGGTTCATCACAGCATGTGCTAGCTCCTTCCTGGAACAAAGTGTCCCCAGGTACTGAACACACCTGAGTGTCAGGGCTGACTATTTAAAGCCCAGACACTCCCCTGATTGGAAGGATGGTGGATAACGTTCCTCCCTACACTTTCATTATCCACTGAAAACATTCCCTTGTAAATATCGTTCTATTAACTCTCTCTGCACCTACTTGTGCATGAGAACTTGTATGTTTTCACATCACTGAGTCTAAGAGTCTCAGCGACACATACCTCCCTTCTGACACACTACCAGTGACTTTGTCACACTATGAAGATATCCTTTTAGTAGTTCTACAGACGCTTACATTTCCCCTTAGTTAATATCAATTATATAGATTAACATTCACATTGTGCTACGTATCTGTGCAATCATTAGGATTTTTTATTTTTTGCAACCATATTATAAATATATATATAATATATATATACAGTACAGACCAAAAGTTTGGACACACCTCATTTAAAGATTTTCTGTATTTTCATGACTATGAAAATTGTGCATTCACATTGCAGGCTTCAAAACTATGAATTAACACGTGTGGAATTATATACTTAACAAAAAAAGTGTGAAACAACTGAAAATATGTCTTATATTCTAGGTTCTTCAAAGTAGCCACCTTTTGCTTTGATGACTGCTTTGCACACTCTTGGCATTCTCTTGATGAGCTTCAAGAGGTAGTCACCGGAAATGGTCTTCCAACAATCTTGAAGGAGTTCCCAGAGATGCTTAGCACTTGTTGGCCCTTTTGCCTTCACTCTGCGGTCCAGCTCACCCCAAACCATCTCGATTGGGTTCAGGTCTGGTGACTGTGGAGGCCAGGTCATCTGGCATAGCACCCCACCACTCTCCATCTTGGTCAAATAGCCCTTACACAGCCTGGAGGTGTGTTTGGGGTCATTGTCCTGTTGAAAAATAAATGATGGTCCAACTGAACGCAAACCGGATGGAATAGCATGCCGCTGCAAGATGCTGTGGTAGCCATGCTGGTTCAGTATGCCTTCAATTTTGAATAAATCCCGAACAGTGTCACCAGCAAAGCACCCCCACACCATCACACCTCATCCTCCATGCTTCACGGTGGGAACCAGGCATGTAGAGTCCATCCGTTCACCTTTTCTGCGTCGCACAAAGACACGGTGGTTGGAACCAAAGATCTCAAATTTGAACTCATCAGACCAAGGCACAGATTTCCACTGGTCTAATGTCCATTGCTTGTGTTCTTTAGCCCAAACAAGTCTCTTCTGCTTGTTGCCTGTCCTTAGCAGTGGTTTCCTAGTAGCTATTTTACCATGAGGGTCTGCTGCACAAAGTCTCCTCTTAACAGTTGTAAAGATGTGTCTGCTGCTAGAACTCTGTGTGGCGTTGACCTGGTCTCTAATCTGAGCTGCTGTTACCTGCGATTTCTGAGGCTGGTGACTCGGATAAACTTATCCTCAGAAGCAGAGGTGACTCTTGATATTCCTTTCCTGGGGCGGTCCTCATGTGAGCCAGTTTCTTTGTAGCGCTTGATGGTTTTTGCAACTGCACTTGGGGACACATTCAAAGTTTGCCCAATTTTTCGGACTGACTGACCTTCATTTCTTAAAATAATGATGGCCACTCGTTTTTCTTTACTCAGCTGCTTCTTTCTTGCCATAATACAAATTCTAACAGTCTATTCAGTAGGACTATCAGCTGTGTATCCACCAGACTTCTGCACAACACAACTGATGGTCCCAACGCCATTTATAAGGCAAGAAATCCCACTTATTAAACCTGACAGGGCACACCTGTGAAGTGAAAACCATTTCCGGTGACTACCTCTTGAAGCTCATCAAGAGAATGCCAAGAGTGTGCAAAGCAGTCATCAAAGCAAAAGGTGGTTACTTTGAAGAACCTAGAATATAAGACATATTTTCAGTTGTTTCACACTTTTTTGTTAAGTATATAATTCCACATGTGTTAATTCATAGTTTTGATGCCTTCAGTGTGAATGTACAATTTTCAAAGTCATGAAAATACAGAAAAATCTTTAAATGAGAAGGTGTGTCCAAACTTTTGGTCTGTACTGTATGTGCTCATTTCTACAGTGGGGAAAATAAGTATTTGATACTTTGCCGATTTTGCAAATTTTCCCACCTACAAAGAATGGAGAGGTCTGTAATTTTTCTCGTAGGTCACTTCACTTGTGAGAGACAGAATCTAAAAGTAATCCAGAAAATTACTTTGTATGATTTTTACATAATTCATTTGTATATTATTGCATGAAATAAGTATTTTTATGCAATAGAAAAACAGAACTTAATATTTGGTACAGAAACTTTTGTTTGCAATTACAGAGGTCAGACGATTCCTGTAGTTCTTGACCAGGTTTGCACGCACTGCAGCAGGGATTTTGGCCCCTTCCCCCATACAGATCTTCTCCAGATCTTTCAGGTTTCGGGGCTGTCACTGGGCAGCATTGAGTTTCAACTCCCTCCAAAGATTTTCTATTGGGTTCAGGTCTGGAGACTGGCTAGGCCACTCCAGGACCTTGAAATGCTTCTTACGGAGCCACACCTTAGTTGCCTGGCTGTATATTTCGGGTCATTGTCCTGCTGAAAGACCCATTCTTGACCTTTCTCAGAATTATCTCATGAGGCGAGATCTTGCATGGAGCCCCAGACTAAGGAAGATTAACAGTCATCAATCTATATAGCTATAATATATGACGCGCCCCCTGGGCCGTGGGGTACTCGGTGCAGGGCCGGTCGGTGCAGGGGAGATGTCACAGTGGCGGTGACCCGATCCGTGACCCAGGGCGGTCAATAAAAGGAGATATTTACAGGGGATATATAGTTTTTATATACAGTTCGTGACGCCATCTGTGGTATGCGGCTATATGGAGCCGCCGCTGCGGAGCAGGTCCTCTGGAGCTGGTGTAAATGCAGCACAGTTGGTTTACCCCTCCACAGATAGAGCTTAGCTCCAGGGCTGTGCTGAGATGTTATGGATGTTGCTGTTGCAGTTGTAGTGCAGGGGGTGATGGCGCGGCCGGAATAATTCACAGAGACAGTGGGGTGCAGTCTTCAGGGCTTACTCACAGTTGTTTAGTTCCTCAGGTTACACTTTCTGGACTACGACCTCCCACATCACGCTGCTTTCACCAGGCAGGGGTGCAGCAAACTCCCAGGTGTTTCAAGAGTGCCAGACAGGACCCCGTTCTATATGACCTCCTCAGCCGTCTTTCTGCGCTGGCCCTCACCCTTCTTGCCCTGTGCCTCGCCAAACAATGTCCCTAGTCGGTATCCTCGGATCTTTCTGGGCAACCTGGAGTTCCCTGGATCCTATGTGGTTACCTTTTTGGCGACTTGAGTGCGGATGTGGCAACTGCACCCTGAAAGTACAGAAGCCTCCGGTTCCTAGTTGAACTTTGTAATTCTCACTAGTTAGGGGCCGGTCCCCTCTGCGGCTTGATCCCTCCACCGCCTGGCAGATTCGGGCATACAGGTGGCCTCCAGCACTGCCCGTACCCCTGGGATCTCTTCCACGCTCCTGGAGCCTTTCTCCTGCTCCTCTCTCTCTCTCTTCAGTCTTGGGCCTCTCTGGCTAGGCCCTCCTCCCGAGCAGAGCTCCTGCAGAGCTCCTGCTCCCAACTCTTCCTCTCACTGAAGAACCCTTCTAGATTGTTCCACCTTCTTTTTATAGCACTTCTTACTGAGCTCCCCTGATTTACTTCCTCCACCCACACCCACTACATGGTTCCCCCTATTTTGGTTCCCCCCACTCCAGCCAGGGACAGGGCTCAGAAGGGAAGCGATTCATCTTGCCCCTCCTGCTGGTCTGGAGTAGTGTAGTGTTGGATGCAGGTGTTAGGGTCCCGGGCAGCACTCTATCCTTACCTGAGAGTGAGATACCACACCTCTGGGTGAGATGCAGTACCTCTGTGGTGACTGAACCCACAGGGGCTCAACATATACACACATATATAATTCTAGACAATCGTGTTAAAAATGATGGTCGGCTTCCAGAAAAAAAGAGATCTCCCAGACAAGTAAGCAAATGTCCCGGGCACAGCCAAAGTCTACTGAAACCTCTTGAAAAGCTGCTTTTCTAATACTTCTTGTATGAGAACCTGAGATGCTACGTTAACCACTTCGCGCCAGAGCCTGTTTTTGCCTTCGTGACCGAGCCAATTTTTTCAATTCTGACCACTGTCACTTTATGAAGTAATTACTCTGGAACGCTTCAACGGATTCCCCTGATTCTGAGATTGTTTTTTCGTGACATATTGTACTTCTTGATAGTGGTAAAATTTCTTCGACATCACTTGCGTTTATTTGTGAAAAAATCGGAAAATTTTGGAAATTTTGCAATTTTCAAACTTTGAATTTTCATGCCCTTAAATCAGAGAGATATGTCACACAAAATAGTTAATAAATAACATTTCCCACATGTCTACTTCACATCAGCACAATTTTGGAACCAAATTTTTTTTTTGTTAGGAAGCTATAAGGGTTAAAAGTTGACCAGCGATTTCTCATTTTTACAACAAAATTTGCAAAAACATTTTTTAGGGACCACATCTTATTTGAAGTCACTTTGAGGGGCCTTTATGACAGAAAATACCCAAAAGTGATACCATTTTAAAAACTTCACCCCTCAAGGTGCTCAAAACCACATTCAAGAAGTTTATTAACCCTTCAGGTGGTTCACGGGAATTTTTGGAATGTGGAAGAAAACAATGAACATTTAACTTTTTTTCACAAAAAATTACCTTAGACCCAATATTTTTTAATTTTCGCAAGGGTAACAGGAAAAAATGGACTCCAAAATGTGTTGTGGAATTTCTCCTGAGCACGCTGATACCCCATATGTGGTGCAAAACCACTGTTTGGGCGCACGGCATGGCTCGGAAGGTAAGGAGCGCCATTTGACTTTTGGAATGGAAATTTGGCTGGAATCGATAGCGGACGCCATGTTGCATTTGGAGAGCCCCTGAGGTGCCTAAACAGAGGAAACCCCCAACAAGTGACCGAATTTTACAATCTACTCCTCTGTATAAATTAATCTAATGGTGGGAAAATAAGTAGATAGGTAAATGGTCACTAAACCCATAGATGAATTCCCAGAGAGGTGTCATTTCCAAAATGGGGTCACTTCATGGGGGATTCTGCTGTTCTGGCACTTTTCAGAGGCGCTAAGTACCATAACTAAAGAATCCCCCCTGAAGTGACCCCATTTTGGAAATGACACCCCTCTGGGAATTCATCTATGGGTTTAGTGACCATTTTAACTCAATGGATGATTTCCAGAAACAAGCACACAATGGAACGTTTAGATTCTGGAGAACCCCCACCCCACCCCTGGAAATTAAGTGAGCTCTACTTGAATGTGTCATTCACTAAATGAACCAAATGTTTGAATGACAAAATGGGATACATTTTTACAGTTTAAAAACGTGGTTCTGTGTGGAAGATTTTAAAGCAGTCAGTGATGCATAAGGCTGGCAATGATGGGCATTGTGGGCAATAGTAGCGGGTATCACGCCTCATTCCTCTCTTAGTACGTACACGACATCTTTTCTGGGGGTTCCTTCTCGTTACCGTTGCTGGAATAAGTGCAATAAAATGTCGCTCAGTGAGTCTTTTCACATCCTCAGATTCTAATGGATGAGCGGGGCTAACACTTTCAAAAACAAGATTTTCAATTACCTTTTCTTGATGATCAAGAAAAGGATCGGAATTTCCTGCTTTTTTGTACAACACAAAAGAATTGTATGTGGCCACCTGAAACAAATAAATAACCAACTTTTTATACCAGGTATAGGACTTTCTTTATACCTGGTATGGCTGTAGAACCTGGTCTGCAAGGTCCACACCCCCCATGTGTTTGTTGTAGTCAATGACTGACACAGGTTTTTGCTTCGGAGTGGTGGATCCTAGTTCTACAGTGGCCCTTGTGGCATCTGTGTGGATCGAGCTGGGGACAAAAATATCCCTCTTATCCTATACTTCAGGGCAAGCAGCTCTCCGTTGCGTACAGCCCTTGACTGCCCCTTTTGGAACTTTTGGTTGACCAATGGTTGTGGAAACCCCTGACGGTTTTTACGAATGGTCCCACAAGCTCCGATGTTGTGTTCAACCAGACTTGCTGGTGTAATAATTGTCCACATATAGATTGTAGCCTTTTTGAAAAAATGGACTTATCAGCTCCCAAACAATTTTTCCAGATGTCCCCAGATAAGTAGGGCATCCTGGTGGGTTTAGTTGGCTATCTTTCCCCTCATATATGTGAAAAGCGGATGTGTATCCGGTTGAACTTTCGCACATTTTATAGAGCTTTATTCCAAACCTTGCCCTTTTAGATGGGATAAATTGCTTGAGGAGCAGTGTTCCTTTGAATTTTTACAAGGGACTCATCTATAGAAATATTTTGTGTTGGGGTGTAGAGCCTTCAGATTTTTTCTGACAAATTTTCAATGATGGGTCTAATTTTATATAACCTGTCATGTTCTGGGGCATTTCTGGGCAGGCATTGACTATTGTCGTTAAAATGCCAAAACCGCATGAGCATTTCATAACGGGTCCTAGGAAGAACGACTGAAAACATAGGGGTGGCTTCAACAGGGTGGTTGGATCAGTAGGATCGAATGCTCGGTTTTTTAACAATCCCCATGGCAAATGTAAGTCCTAAATTTTTTTTGATTTCCGGGACATTAGTTGGTGTCCATAAATTTGCCCTAGCATAGTAAGATCGGGGATTCTGGCTTATGAATTGGGATGCGTATAAATTTGTTTGCACGACAATATGCTCTAGCAAGCTGTCTGTAAAAAACAAATTAAAAAAATGAATTGGTCCAAAATCTTCCACCTCCACATTTATACCAGGAATGGCGTTGAAATCAGGGCTGAATGGAGCAGCCGAATCCTGAGCCTCCCATCTGGGAAATGCTATATCATGTGGCAAAGCCCCTTGTACACTGGCATGCGCCAATTCACTAGTAGCAGGGACAGCGCTTGTACTGGGCAGTGTTCCCTGATTTGGAGACGTTTCTCCAGTAGCGCTATTTGCCCCTATTGTTGTACTGGTCCTTGGGCTTGAGGATGGAACAGAATCACTGCTCATTTCTGAGCTCTCAGTGTCGCCGCTACTAAAGCCCTCAAAATCCACATCTCCATCTGAGATTGCGCTGTCATCAGTGTCAGAACACAGCAGGGCATTCACCTCCTCTGCGGTATAAGTCTGACGGGCCATTTTATTTGTTTTTATATTTTTTGACTGGACTGGACTGACCGGACTGGACTGACCGGACTGGACTGACCGGACTGGACTGGACTGGATAGACCGGACTGGACTGACCGGACTGGACTGACCGGACTGGACTGGACTGGACTGACCTGACAGGACTGACTGACCTGACCTGACAGGACTGACTGACTGACAGGACTGACTAACCCTAACCTAACTCTTACTTTCTTTTTTTCTACTTTCACAGTGGCAAGGCTGACACAGCTCTTGTCACACTGTTTCTCCTCTGCTCTCTCACTGAGATCGGAGGGGAAACAGTGTATTTATCAGGCAGATCGCCCTCTCTGATTGGCTGGTGTGATGCTGACATCATCGAGACCTGAGCCACTCAGGTCTCAATGAGGTCAGAGGCCACAGCATCAGGATCCCCTCGCTGCTAAGGTATGTGGGGGTCTGGATCACCGACCACCGGCTGTCACTATCTTTTAAATGCCGCGATCGCTATGGATCGCTTCATCTAGAAGATAGGAACAGGTTAACATCATGGGGACCTGATCCAATCAGGTCCCCATGATCTTACATGACAGAGCTATCGCTCTGCACCGGAACCGCAGCGCTTGCAGGACCCTGGGGGTCCTGAGCGCTGCTGGACCACCCACCGTTTTTAAACGTCGGCGCTGCACAGAGCCCAGGCAGCGCCGACGTTTATGTACAGTGGGCGGTCCTGAACCGGTTAACAGATGGAGCATCATGTCCTTCAGACCACCACTTTTATGGCCTGGTATTATTGTAGCTTGGATTAGGGTATACAACAACCATGTTTTGTGCACTGCAGTCTACACTCGTCCAGTCCAGTCGGGCCTCCCTGACTGTTGGTCAGTAAGATATGTGTAAGTATTTTCTGTATGATATATTATTCTGCTGATACAACTAGTGAGACCTCCGGGCACAAAGATTTCATTCTTTTGTCTGAGTTAAATGCTTTGAAAAACATGATTCAATCCGAGCACCATATCTAAGGAGTCTTGCCACGTGAAGCTAGTTTCATGAAAACATGCCTCCATTTTTTACTTATTAAAGTGTTGTACAAGGTCTGACCTCGTGTTTTTACCATAAACCAGAATCATTTTATAATAAATCTGCCAGATGCTGCGGGGGAAGAGATAATCACTGATCTTAGCGCAAAACTTAAACACCGCTGTGCTGATTGGTCGCCGACGCTGCCCGCGACCAATCACCGATTTGGGCACCAAATTTAAATATCGGCAGCGACCAATCAGCACAGCGGTGTTTAAATGTGGAGCCAAGATCGGTCATTGGTCGCGGCCGATATTTAAATTTGGCGCCCAAATCGGTGATTGGTCGCGGGCCAAGACAGCGACCAATCACCGATTTGTGCGCCAGTTTTAAATAGCGGCCGCGACCAATTGGATGTCAGCGGCGCTGCCTGTGCGGGTACTTCCGCTCCGAGAACCCGGGACATGAGCGGGCGCTCGGAGCAGAAGTATCCGGACCCGCAGCGCCGCTCCCCGGTCCTCCCTTCACACCCTAGCGCTGATGTCCCCACAGTATCCGCATGGTGTTACAAAGGTCCGGACATTTGTGTTAAAAATCGCTGATTGGTCGCCGGCGCTGCCCGCGACCAATCAGCGATTTGGACGCCAAATTTAAATATCGGCCACAACCAATCAGCACAGCGGTGTTTAAATGTGGAGCCAAGATCGGTGATTGGTCGCGGCCGATATTTAAATTTGGCGCCCAAATCGGTGATTGGTCGCGGGCAGCGCCCGCGACCAATCACCGATTTTTAACACAAATGTCCGGATCTTTGTAACACCATGTGGACACTGTGGGGACATCAGCGGCTAGGGTGTGAAGGGAGGACCGGGGAGCGGCGCTGCGGGTCGGGATACTTCTGCTGCGAGCGCCCGCTCATGTCCCGGGTTCTCGCAGCGGAAGTATCCGCACAGGCAGCGCCGCTGACATCCATGCGGCTAGGGTGTGAAGGGAGGACCGGGGAGCGGCACTGACATCCAATTGGTCTCGGCCGCTATTTAAAAGTGCCGCACAAATCGGTAATTGGTCGCTGTCTTGGCCTGCGACCAATCACGGATCTTGCCGCAAAAGTTAAACACTACGGTGCTGATTGGTCTCGGGCAGCGTCCGCGACCAATCACCGATTTGGGCGCCACATTCAAATATCGGCCGCAACCAATCACCGATCTTGGCTCCACATTTAAACACCGCTGTGCTGATTGGTCGTGGACGCTATTTAAATGTGGTGCCAAAATCGGTGATTGGTCGCGCCCTACGTCGGCGACCAATCAGCACAGCGGTGTTTAAATGTGGAGCCAAGATCGGTGATTGGTCGCGGCCGATATTTAAATTTGGCGCCCAAATCGGTGATTGGTCGCGGGCAGCGCCAGCGACCAATCAGCGATTTTTAACACAAATGTCCAGACCTTTGTAACACCATGCGGATACTGTGGTGACATCAGCGGCTAGCGTGTCAAGGGAGGACCGGGGAGCGGCGCTGCGGGTCGGGATACTTCTGCTGCGAGCAGTCGCTCATGTCCCGGGTTCTCGCAGCGGAAGTACCCGCACAGGCTGCGGCGCTCCCCGATCCTCACTAATACAATTCCGCTCCCCGCTCCTCACCAATACGATTAGCTGATTGGTCGCGTGCAGAGAGCGTGACCAATCAGTGATCTTGGCGCTAAAGTTAAACACCGCTCTGCTGATTGGTCGCGGCCGCTGCCCGCGACCAATCACCGATTTGGGTGCCACATTTAAATAGCGGCCGCGACCAATCACTGATCTTTCCGCCACATTTAAACACTGCTGTGCTAATTGGTCGCGGACGCCAGCCGCAACCAATCAACGACCTTGGCTCCAAATTTAAACAACGCTCTGCTGATTGGTCGCAGATGCCGGACGCGTCCAATCAGCAAGATTGGCGCCAAATTTAAACAACGCTCTGCTGATTGGTTGCGGAGTCCAGCCGCGACCAATCAACGAGATTGGCGCCAAATTTAATCAACGCTCTGCTGATTGATCGCGGTCGCTGGCCGAGATCAATCAGCAGTATTGGCGCAAAATTTAAACACCGCTCTGCTGATTGGTCGCGGTTGTCGGCCGTGACCAGTCAGCAGTATTGGCGCCAAATTTAAACCTCACTCTGCTGATTGGTCGCAACCACCGGCCGCGACCAATCTTCGTTTTTTGTGGCAAATTTAAACAACGCTCTGCTGATTGGTCGCGGTCGCTTGCCGCGACCCATTAGCAGTATTGGGGCCAAATTTAAACCCCGCTCTGCTGATTGGTCGCGGCCGTCAGCCGCGACTAATCAGCGATTTTGGCGCCAAATTTAAACACCACTCTGCTGATTGGACTCGTCCGGCATCCGCGACCAATCAGCAAGATTGGCGCCAAATTTAATCAACGCTCTGCTGATTCATCGCGGTCGCTGGCCGAGATCAATCAGCAGTATTGGCGCAAAATTTAAACACCGCTCTACTGATTGGTTGCGGTTGTCGGCCGTGACCAGTCAGCAGTATTGGCGCCAAATTTAAACCTCACTCTGCTAATTGGTCGCAACCACCGGCCGCGACCAATCTTCGTTTTTTGTGCCAAATTTAAACAATGCTCTGCTGATTGGTCGCGGTCGCTTGCCGCGACCAATTAGCAGTATTGGGGCCAAATTTAAACACCTCCCTCTTTGCTGATTGGTCGCGGTCGCCAAATTTAAACACGCTCTCCAGTCCTCACTACCACGGTTCGCCGATTGGTCGCGACCGCCGCCCGCGACCAATCAGCGCTTTTGGCCCAAAATTTAAACACCGCTTTGCTGATTGGTGGCGGCCGCCAGCCGCGACCAATCAGCGAGATTGGTGCCAAATTTAAACACCGCTCTGCTGATTGGTCGCGGCCGCCATCCGCGACCAATCAGCGATTTTGGCGCCAAATTTAAACAACGCTCTGCATCGCTTTGCTGATTGGTCGCGGTCGGCAGTCGTGACCAATCAGCAGTATCGGCGCCAAATTTAAAAACCGCTCTGCTGATTGGTCGCGACTAATCAGCGATTTTGGTGCCAAATTTAAACACGCTCTCCAGTTCTCACTAACACGGTTCGCTGATTGGTCGCGGTCGCCGCCCGTGACCAATCTCCGATATTTCCGCCAAATTTAAACACCACTTTGCTGATTGGTCGCGGTTGCCAAACGCGACCAATCAGCGATTTTGGCGCCAAATTTAAACACCGCTCTGCTAATTGCGCCCGGTCGGCCGCATACATATTCTAGAATACCCGATGCGTTAGAATCGGGCCACCATCTAGTCTATATATAGTTGACAATAACCAAGGGAAAATGTAAGTGTTTTTAGAACTACTAAGAAGATAGCTTCTTACACTCACAAGCCCAAGTGAGTACACATATATAGTATATAATATTAAACTCTGTAAAGAATCTCCTATAAAATAATACATTCAAAATGGAGGAGCAGTAGTTACAAGGCAACTTAAATGTCCAAGTGAGTAAATGTGGGATGTGGTCCTATGTGCACCAATGTACCTTTCGTCCTTGCTTCATCAGGGGCCCCCAAAACATCCATTTTGGATGTTTTATTTTATAGGAGATTCCTTATAGAGCTTAATATTAAATACTATATATGTGTACCCACTTGGGCTTGTGAGTCTATTGTGGTATAGCGACAAGCTCGGCTGTATGCGTAGGTAAAACACAAGATACTGTCTCTTTAAATTCTCAGGTTAGTTTATTTAGCAGTCATAAACTACCCTTGAGTCCATAAATAAAAACACAGCCCATTCAGCTAAAGAGACAAAACAAAATGCAAAACTTTCAGAACTTTTAGCAGAGTCCTTATCTCGGCCAAGGTCTGGCCACTCAAAATTAGCTACACACAGGTTCATCACAGCATGTGCTAGCTCCTTCCTGGAACAAAGTGTCCCCAGGTACTGAACACACCTGAGTGTCAGGGCTGACTATTTAAAGCCCAGACACTCCCCTGATTGGAAGGATGGTGGATAACGTTCCTCCCTACACTTTCATTATCCACTGAAAACATTCCCTTGTAAATATCGTTCTATTAACTCTCTCTGCACCTACTTGTGCATGAGAACTTGTATGTTTTCACATCACTGAGTCTAAGAGTCTCAGCGACACATACCTCCCTTCTGACACACTACCAGTGACTTTGTCACACTATGAAGATATCCTTTTAGTAGTTCTACAGACGCTTACATTTCCCCTTAGTTAATATCAATTATATAGATTAACATTCACATTGTGCTACGTATCTGTGCAATCATTAGGATTTTTTATTTTTTGCAACCATATTATAAATATATATATAATATATATATACAGTACAGACCAAAAGTTTGGACACACCTCATTTAAAGATTTTCTGTATTTTCATGACTATGAAAATTGTGCATTCACATTGCAGGCTTCAAAACTATGAATTAACACGTGTGGAATTATATACTTAACAAAAAAAGTGTGAAACAACTGAAAATATGTCTTATATTCTAGGTTCTTCAAAGTAGCCACCTTTTGCTTTGATGACTGCTTTGCACACTCTTGGCATTCTCTTGATGAGCTTCAAGAGGTAGTCACCGGAAATGGTCTTCCAACAATCTTGAAGGAGTTCCCAGAGATGCTTAGCACTTGTTGGCCCTTTTGCCTTCACTCTGCGGTCCAGCTCACCCCAAACCATCTCGATTGGGTTCAGGTCTGGTGACTGTGGAGGCCAGGTCATCTGGCGTAGCACCCCACCACTCTCCATCTTGGTCAAATAGCCCTTACACAGCCTGGAGGTGTGTTTGGGGTCATTGTCCTGTTGAAAAATAAATGATGGTCCAACTGAACGCAAACCGGATGGAATAGCATGCCGCTGCAAGATGCTGTGGTAGCCATGCTGGTTCAGTATGCCTTCAATTTTGAATAAATCCCGAACAGTGTCACCAGCAAAGCACCCCCACACCATCACACCTCATCCTCCATGCTTCACGGTGGGAACCAGGCATGTAGAGTCCATCCGTTCACCTTTTCTGCGTCGCACAAAGACACGGTGGTTGGAACCAAAGATCTCAAATTTGAACTCATCAGACCAAGGCACAGATTTCCACTGGTCTAATGTCCATTGCTTGTGTTCTTTAGCCCAAACAAGTCTCTTCTGCTTGTTGCCTGTCCTTAGCAGTGGTTTCCTAGTAGCTATTTTACCATGAGGGTCTGCTGCACAAAGTCTCCTCTTAACAGTTGTAAAGATGTGTCTGCTGCTAGAACTCTGTGTGGCGTTGACCTGGTCTCTAATCTGAGCTGCTGTTACCTGCGATTTCTGAGGCTGGTGACTCGGATAAACTTATCCTCAGAAGCAGAGGTGACTCTTGATATTCCTTTCCTGGGGCGGTCCTCATGTGAGCCAGTTTCTTTGTAGCGCTTGATGGTTTTTGCAACTGCACTTGGGGACACATTCAAAGTTTGCCCAATTTTTCGGACTGACTGACCTTCATTTCTTAAAATAATGATGGCCACTCGTTTTTCTTTACTCAGCTGCTTCTTTCTTGCCATAATACAAATTCTAACAGTCTATTCAGTAGGACTATCAGCTGTGTATCCACCAGACTTCTGCACAACACAACTGATGGTCCCAACGCCATTTATAAGGCAAGAAATCCCACTTATTAAACCTGACAGGGCACACCTGTGAAGTGAAAACCATTTCCGGTGACTACCTCTTGAAGCTCATCAAGAGAATGCCAAGAGTGTGCAAAGCAGTCATCAAAGCAAAAGGTGGTTACTTTGAAGAACCTAGAATATAAGACATATTTTCAGTTGTTTCACACTTTTTTGTTAAGTATATAATTCCACATGTGTTAATTCATAGTTTTGATGCCTTCAGTGTGAATGTACAATTTTCAAAGTCATGAAAATACAGAAAAATCTTTAAATGAGAAGGTGTGTCCAAACTTTTGGTCTGTACTGTATGTGCTCATTTCTACAGTGGGGAAAATAAGTATTTGATACTTTGCCGATTTTGCAAATTTTCCCACCTACAAAGAATGGAGAGGTCTGTAATTTTTCTCGTAGGTCACTTCACTTGTGAGAGACAGAATCTAAAAGTAATCCAGAAAATTACTTTGTATGATTTTTACATAATTCATTTGTATATTATTGCATGAAATAAGTATTTTTATGCAATAGAAAAACAGAACTTAATATTTGGTACAGAAACTTTTGTTTGCAATTACAGAGGTCAGACGATTCCTGTAGTTCTTGACCAGGTTTGCACGCACTGCAGCAGGGATTTTGGCCCCTTCCCCCATACAGATCTTCTCCAGATCTTTCAGGTTTCGGGGCTGTCACTGGGCAGCATTGAGTTTCAACTCCCTCCAAAGATTTTCTATTGGGTTCAGGTCTGGAGACTGGCTAGGCCACTCCAGGACCTTGAAATGCTTCTTACGGAGCCACACCTTAGTTGCCTGGCTGTATATTTCGGGTCATTGTCCTGCTGAAAGACCCATTCTTGACCTTTCTCAGAATTATCTCATGAGGCGAGATCTTGCATGGAGCCCCAGACTAAGGAAGATTAACAGTCATCAATCTATATAGCTATAATATATGACGCGCCCCCTGGGCCGTGGGGTACTCGGTGCAGGGCCGGTCGGTGCAGGGGAGATGTCACAGTGGCGGTGACCCGATCCGTGACCCAGGGCGGTCAATAAAAGGAGATATTTACAGGGGATATATAGTTTTTATATACAGTTCGTGACGCCATCTGTGGTATGCGGCTATATGGAGCCGCCGCTGCGGAGCAGGTCCTCTGGAGCTGGTGTAAATGCAGCACAGTTGGTTTACCCCTCCACAGATAGAGCTTAGCTCCAGGGCTGTGCTGAGATGTTATGGATGTTGCTGTTGCAGTTGTAGTGCAGGGGGTGATGGCGCGGCCGGAATAATTCACAGAGACAGTGGGGTGCAGTCTTCAGGGCTTACTCACAGTTGTTTAGTTCCTCAGGTTACACTTTCTGGACTACGACCTCCCACATCACGCTGCTTTCACCAGGCAGGGGTGCAGCAAACTCCCAGGTGTTTCAAGAGTGCCAGACAGGACCCCGTTCTATATGACCTCCTCAGCCGTCTTTCTGCGCTGGCCCTCACCCTTCTTGCCCTGTGCCTCGCCAAACAATGTCCCTAGTCGGTATCCTCGGATCTTTCTGGGCAACCTGGAGTTCCCTGGATCCTATGTGGTTACCTTTTTGGCGACTTGAGTGCGGATGTGGCAACTGCACCCTGAAAGTACAGAAGCCTCCGGTTCCTAGTTGAACTTTGTAATTCTCACTAGTTAGGGGCCGGTCCCCTCTGCGGCTTGATCCCTCCACCGCCTGGCAGATTCGGGCATACAGGTGGCCTCCAGCACTGCCCGTACCCCTGGGATCTCTTCCACGCTCCTGGAGCCTTTCTCCTGCTCCTCTCTCTCTCTCTTCAGTCTTGGGCCTCTCTGGCTAGGCCCTCCTCCCGAGCAGAGCTCCTGCAGAGCTCCTGCTCCCAACTCTTCCTCTCACTGAAGAACCCTTCTAGATTGTTCCACCTTCTTTTTATAGCACTTCTTACTGAGCTCCCCTGATTTACTTCCTCCACCCACACCCACTACATGGTTCCCCCTATTTTGGTTCCCCCCACTCCAGCCAGGGACAGGGCTCAGAAGGGAAGCGATTCATCTTGCCCCTCCTGCTGGTCTGGAGTAGTGTAGTGTTGGATGCAGGTGTTAGGGTCCCGGGCAGCACTCTATCCTTACCTGAGAGTGAGATACCACACCTCTGGGTGAGATGCAGTACCTCTGTGGTGACTGAACCCACAGGGGCTCAACATATACACACATATATAATTCTAGACAATCGTGTTAAAAATGATGGTCGGCTTCCAGAAAAAAAGAGATCTCCCAGACAAGTAAGCAAATGTCCCGGGCACAGCCAAAGTCTACTGAAACCTCTTGAAAAGCTGCTTTTCTAATACTTCTTGTATGAGAACCTGAGATGCTACGTTAACCACTTCGCGCCAGAGCCTGTTTTTGCCTTCGTGACCGAGCCAATTTTTTCAATTCTGACCACTGTCACTTTATGAAGTAATTACTCTGGAACGCTTCAACGGATTCCCCTGATTCTGAGATTGTTTTTTCGTGACATATTGTACTTCTTGATAGTGGTAAAATTTCTTCGACATCACTTGCGTTTATTTGTGAAAAAATCGGAAAATTTTGGAAATTTTGCAATTTTCAAACTTTGAATTTTCATGCCCTTAAATCAGAGAGATATGTCACACAAAATAGTTAATAAATAACATTTCCCACATGTCTACTTCACATCAGCACAATTTTGGAACCAAATTTTTTTTTTGTTAGGAAGCTATAAGGGTTAAAAGTTGACCAGCGATTTCTCATTTTTACAACAAAATTTGCAAAAACATTTTTTAGGGACCACATCTTATTTGAAGTCACTTTGAGGGGCCTTTATGACAGAAAATACCCAAAAGTGATACCATTTTAAAAACTTCACCCCTCAAGGTGCTCAAAACCACATTCAAGAAGTTTATTAACCCTTCAGGTGGTTCACGGGAATTTTTGGAATGTGGAAGAAAACAATGAACATTTAACTTTTTTTCACAAAAAATTACCTTAGACCCAATATTTTTTAATTTTCGCAAGGGTAACAGGAAAAAATGGACTCCAAAATGTGTTGTGGAATTTCTCCTGAGCACGCTGATACCCCATATGTGGTGCAAAACCACTGTTTGGGCGCACGGCATGGCTCGGAAGGTAAGGAGCGCCATTTGACTTTTGGAATGGAAATTTGGCTGGAATCGATAGCGGACGCCATGTTGCATTTGGAGAGCCCCTGAGGTGCCTAAACAGAGGAAACCCCCAACAAGTGACCGAATTTTACAATCTACTCCTCTGTATAAATTAATCTAATGGTGGGAAAATAAGTAGATAGGTAAATGGTCACTAAACCCATAGATGAATTCCCAGAGAGGTGTCATTTCCAAAATGGGGTCACTTCATGGGGGATTCTGCTGTTCTGGCACTTTTCAGAGGCGCTAAGTACCATAACTAAAGAATCCCCCCTGAAGTGACCCCATTTTGGAAATGACACCCCTCTGGGAATTCATCTATGGGTTTAGTGACCATTTTAACTCAATGGATGATTTCCAGAAACAAGCACACAATGGAACGTTTAGATTCTGGAGAACCCCCACCCCACCCCTGGAAATTAAGTGAGCTCTACTTGAATGTGTCATTCACTAAATGAACCAAATGTTTGAATGACAAAATGGGATACATTTTTACAGTTTAAAAACGTGGTTCTGTGTGGAAGATTTTAAAGCAGTCAGTGATGCATAAGGCTGGCAATGATGGGCATTGTGGGCAATAGTAGCGGGTATCACGCCTCATTCCTCTCTTAGTACGTACACGACATCTTTTCTGGGGGTTCCTTCTCGTTACCGTTGCTGGAATAAGTGCAATAAAATGTCGCTCAGTGAGTCTTTTCACATCCTCAGATTCTAATGGATGAGCGGGGCTAACACTTTCAAAAACAAGATTTTCAATTACCTTTTCTTGATGATCAAGAAAAGGATCGGAATTTCCTGCTTTTTTGTACAACACAAAAGAATTGTATGTGGCCACCTGAAACAAATAAATAACCAACTTTTTATACCAGGTATAGGACTTTCTTTATACCTGGTATGGCTGTAGAACCTGGTCTGCAAGGTCCACACCCCCCATGTGTTTGTTGTAGTCAATGACTGACACAGGTTTTTGCTTCGGAGTGGTGGATCCTAGTTCTACAGTGGCCCTTGTGGCATCTGTGTGGATCGAGCTGGGGACAAAAATATCCCTCTTATCCTATACTTCAGGGCAAGCAGCTCTCCGTTGCGTACAGCCCTTGACTGCCCCTTTTGGAACTTTTGGTTGACCAATGGTTGTGGAAACCCCTGACGGTTTTTACGAATGGTCCCACAAGCTCCGATGTTGTGTTCAACCAGACTTGCTGGTGTAATAATTGTCCACATATAGATTGTAGCCTTTTTGAAAAAATGGACTTATCAGCTCCCAAACAATTTTTCCAGATGTCCCCAGATAAGTAGGGCATCCTGGTGGGTTTAGTTGGCTATCTTTCCCCTCATATATGTGAAAAGCGGATGTGTATCCGGTTGAACTTTCGCACATTTTATAGAGCTTTATTCCAAACCTTGCCCTTTTAGATGGGATAAATTGCTTGAGGAGCAGTGTTCCTTTGAATTTTTACAAGGGACTCATCTATAGAAATATTTTGTGTTGGGGTGTAGAGCCTTCAGATTTTTTCTGACAAATTTTCAATGATGGGTCTAATTTTATATAACCTGTCATGTTCTGGGGCATTTCTGGGCAGGCATTGACTATTGTCGTTAAAATGCCAAAACCGCATGAGCATTTCATAACGGGTCCTAGGAAGAACGACTGAAAACATAGGGGTGGCTTCAACAGGGTGGTTGGATCAGTAGGATCGAATGCTCGGTTTTTTAACAATCCCCATGGCAAATGTAAGTCCTAAATTTTTTTTGATTTCCGGGACATTAGTTGGTGTCCATAAATTTGCCCTAGCATAGTAAGATCGGGGATTCTGGCTTATGAATTGGGATGCGTATAAATTTGTTTGCACGACAATATGCTCTAGCAAGCTGTCTGTAAAAAACAAATTAAAAAAATGAATTGGTCCAAAATCTTCCACCTCCACATTTATACCAGGAATGGCGTTGAAATCAGGGCTGAATGGAGCAGCCGAATCCTGAGCCTCCCATCTGGGAAATGCTATATCATGTGGCAAAGCCCCTTGTACACTGGCATGCGCCAATTCACTAGTAGCAGGGACAGCGCTTGTACTGGGCAGTGTTCCCTGATTTGGAGACGTTTCTCCAGTAGCGCTATTTGCCCCTATTGTTGTACTGGTCCTTGGGCTTGAGGATGGAACAGAATCACTGCTCATTTCTGAGCTCTCAGTGTCGCCGCTACTAAAGCCCTCAAAATCCACATCTCCATCTGAGATTGCGCTGTCATCAGTGTCAGAACACAGCAGGGCATTCACCTCCTCTGCGGTATAAGTCTGACGGGCCATTTTATTTGTTTTTATATTTTTTGACTGGACTGGACTGACCGGACTGGACTGACCGGACTGGACTGACCGGACTGGACTGGACTGGATAGACCGGACTGGACTGACCGGACTGGACTGACCGGACTGGACTGGACTGGACTGACCTGACAGGACTGACTGACCTGACCTGACAGGACTGACTGACTGACAGGACTGACTAACCCTAACCTAACTCTTACTTTCTTTTTTTCTACTTTCACAGTGGCAAGGCTGACACAGCTCTTGTCACACTGTTTCTCCTCTGCTCTCTCACTGAGATCGGAGGGGAAACAGTGTATTTATCAGGCAGATCGCCCTCTCTGATTGGCTGGTGTGATGCTGACATCATCGAGACCTGAGCCACTCAGGTCTCAATGAGGTCAGAGGCCACAGCATCAGGATCCCCTCGCTGCTAAGGTATGTGGGGGTCTGGATCACCGACCACCGGCTGTCACTATCTTTTAAATGCCGCGATCGCTATGGATCGCTTCATCTAGAAGATAGGAACAGGTTAACATCATGGGGACCTGATCCAATCAGGTCCCCATGATCTTACATGACAGAGCTATCGCTCTGCACCGGAACCGCAGCGCTTGCAGGACCCTGGGGGTCCTGAGCGCTGCTGGACCACCCACCGTTTTTAAACGTCGGCGCTGCACAGAGCCCAGGCAGCGCCGACGTTTATGTACAGTGGGCGGTCCTGAACCGGTTAACAGATGGAGCATCATGTCCTTCAGACCACCACTTTTATGGCCTGGTATTATTGTAGCTTGGATTAGGGTATACAACAACCATGTTTTGTGCACTGCAGTCTACACTCGTCCAGTCCAGTCGGGCCTCCCTGACTGTTGGTCAGTAAGATATGTGTAAGTATTTTCTGTATGATATATTATTCTGCTGATACAACTAGTGAGACCTCCGGGCACAAAGATTTCATTCTTTTGTCTGAGTTAAATGCTTTGAAAAACATGATTCAATCCGAGCACCATATCTAAGGAGTCTTGCCACGTGAAGCTAGTTTCATGAAAACATGCCTCCATTTTTTACTTATTAAAGTGTTGTACAAGGTCTGACCTCGTGTTTTTACCATAAACCAGAATCATTTTATAATAAATCTGCCAGATGCTGCGGGGGAAGAGATAATCACTGATCTTAGCGCAAAACTTAAACACCGCTGTGCTGATTGGTCGCCGACGCTGCCCGCGACCAATCACCGATTTGGGCACCAAATTTAAATATCGGCAGCGACCAATCAGCACAGCGGTGTTTAAATGTGGAGCCAAGATCGGTCATTGGTCGCGGCCGATATTTAAATTTGGCGCCCAAATCGGTGATTGGTCGCGGGCCAAGACAGCGACCAATCACCGATTTGTGCGCCAGTTTTAAATAGCGGCCGCGACCAATTGGATGTCAGCGGCGCTGCCTGTGCGGGTACTTCCGCTCCGAGAACCCGGGACATGAGCGGGCGCTCGGAGCAGAAGTATCCGGACCCGCAGCGCCGCTCCCCGGTCCTCCCTTCACACCCTAGCGCTGATGTCCCCACAGTATCCGCATGGTGTTACAAAGGTCCGGACATTTGTGTTAAAAATCGCTGATTGGTCGCCGGCGCTGCCCGCGACCAATCAGCGATTTGGACGCCAAATTTAAATATCGGCCACAACCAATCAGCACAGCGGTGTTTAAATGTGGAGCCAAGATCGGTGATTGGTCGCGGCCGATATTTAAATTTGGCGCCCAAATCGGTGATTGGTCGCGGGCAGCGCCCGCGACCAATCACCGATTTTTAACACAAATGTCCGGATCTTTGTAACACCATGTGGACACTGTGGGGACATCAGCGGCTAGGGTGTGAAGGGAGGACCGGGGAGCGGCGCTGCGGGTCGGGATACTTCTGCTGCGAGCGCCCGCTCATGTCCCGGGTTCTCGCAGCGGAAGTATCCGCACAGGCAGCGCCGCTGACATCCATGCGGCTAGGGTGTGAAGGGAGGACCGGGGAGCGGCACTGACATCCAATTGGTCTCGGCCGCTATTTAAAAGTGCCGCACAAATCGGTAATTGGTCGCTGTCTTGGCCTGCGACCAATCACGGATCTTGCCGCAAAAGTTAAACACTACGGTGCTGATTGGTCTCGGGCAGCGTCCGCGACCAATCACCGATTTGGGCGCCACATTCAAATATCGGCCGCAACCAATCACCGATCTTGGCTCCACATTTAAACACCGCTGTGCTGATTGGTCGTGGACGCTATTTAAATGTGGTGCCAAAATCGGTGATTGGTCGCGCCCTACGTCGGCGACCAATCAGCACAGCGGTGTTTAAATGTGGAGCCAAGATCGGTGATTGGTCGCGGCCGATATTTAAATTTGGCGCCCAAATCGGTGATTGGTCGCGGGCAGCGCCAGCGACCAATCAGCGATTTTTAACACAAATGTCCAGACCTTTGTAACACCATGCGGATACTGTGGTGACATCAGCGGCTAGCGTGTCAAGGGAGGACCGGGGAGCGGCGCTGCGGGTCGGGATACTTCTGCTGCGAGCAGTCGCTCATGTCCCGGGTTCTCGCAGCGGAAGTACCCGCACAGGCTGCGGCGCTCCCCGATCCTCACTAATACAATTCCGCTCCCCGCTCCTCACCAATACGATTAGCTGATTGGTCGCGTGCAGAGAGCGTGACCAATCAGTGATCTTGGCGCTAAAGTTAAACACCGCTCTGCTGATTGGTCGCGGCCGCTGCCCGCGACCAATCACCGATTTGGGTGCCACATTTAAATAGCGGCCGCGACCAATCACTGATCTTTCCGCCACATTTAAACACTGCTGTGCTAATTGGTCGCGGACGCCAGCCGCAACCAATCAACGACCTTGGCTCCAAATTTAAACAACGCTCTGCTGATTGGTCGCAGATGCCGGACGCGTCCAATCAGCAAGATTGGCGCCAAATTTAAACAACGCTCTGCTGATTGGTTGCGGAGTCCAGCCGCGACCAATCAACGAGATTGGCGCCAAATTTAATCAACGCTCTGCTGATTGATCGCGGTCGCTGGCCGAGATCAATCAGCAGTATTGGCGCAAAATTTAAACACCGCTCTGCTGATTGGTCGCGGTTGTCGGCCGTGACCAGTCAGCAGTATTGGCGCCAAATTTAAACCTCACTCTGCTGATTGGTCGCAACCACCGGCCGCGACCAATCTTCGTTTTTTGTGGCAAATTTAAACAACGCTCTGCTGATTGGTCGCGGTCGCTTGCCGCGACCCATTAGCAGTATTGGGGCCAAATTTAAACCCCGCTCTGCTGATTGGTCGCGGCCGTCAGCCGCGACTAATCAGCGATTTTGGCGCCAAATTTAAACACCACTCTGCTGATTGGACTCGTCCGGCATCCGCGACCAATCAGCAAGATTGGCGCCAAATTTAATCAACGCTCTGCTGATTCATCGCGGTCGCTGGCCGAGATCAATCAGCAGTATTGGCGCAAAATTTAAACACCGCTCTACTGATTGGTTGCGGTTGTCGGCCGTGACCAGTCAGCAGTATTGGCGCCAAATTTAAACCTCACTCTGCTAATTGGTCGCAACCACCGGCCGCGACCAATCTTCGTTTTTTGTGCCAAATTTAAACAATGCTCTGCTGATTGGTCGCGGTCGCTTGCCGCGACCAATTAGCAGTATTGGGGCCAAATTTAAACACCTCCCTCTTTGCTGATTGGTCGCGGTCGCCAAATTTAAACACGCTCTCCAGTCCTCACTACCACGGTTCGCCGATTGGTCGCGACCGCCGCCCGCGACCAATCAGCGCTTTTGGCCCAAAATTTAAACACCGCTTTGCTGATTGGTGGCGGCCGCCAGCCGCGACCAATCAGCGAGATTGGTGCCAAATTTAAACACCGCTCTGCTGATTGGTCGCGGCCGCCATCCGCGACCAATCAGCGATTTTGGCGCCAAATTTAAACAACGCTCTGCATCGCTTTGCTGATTGGTCGCGGTCGGCAGTCGTGACCAATCAGCAGTATCGGCGCCAAATTTAAAAACCGCTCTGCTGATTGGTCGCGACTAATCAGCGATTTTGGTGCCAAATTTAAACACGCTCTCCAGTTCTCACTAACACGGTTCGCTGATTGGTCGCGGTCGCCGCCCGTGACCAATCTCCGATATTTCCGCCAAATTTAAACACCACTTTGCTGATTGGTCGCGGTTGCCAAACGCGACCAATCAGCGATTTTGGCGCCAAATTTAAACACCGCTCTGCTAATTGCGCCCGGTCGGCCGCATACATATTCTAGAATACCCGATGCGTTAGAATCGGGCCACCATCTAGTCTATATATAGTTGACAATAACCAAGGGAAAATGTAAGTGTTTTTAGAACTACTAAGAAGATAGCTTCTTACACTCACAAGCCCAAGTGAGTACACATATATAGTATATAATATTAAACTCTGTAAAGAATCTCCTATAAAATAATACATTCAAAATGGAGGAGCAGTAGTTACAAGGCAACTTAAATGTCCAAGTGAGTAAATGTGGGATGTGGTCCTATGTGCACCAATGTACCTTTCGTCCTTGCTTCATCAGGGGCCCCCAAAACATCCATTTTGGATGTTTTATTTTATAGGAGATTCCTTATAGAGCTTAATATTAAATACTATATATGTGTACCCACTTGGGCTTGTGAGTCTATTGTGGTATAGCGACAAGCTCGGCTGTATGCGTAGGTAAAACACAAGATACTGTCTCTTTAAATTCTCAGGTTAGTTTATTTAGCAGTCATAAACTACCCTTGAGTCCATAAATAAAAACACAGCCCATTCAGCTAAAGAGACAAAACAAAATGCAAAACTTTCAGAACTTTTAGCAGAGTCCTTATCTCGGCCAAGGTCTGGCCACTCAAAATTAGCTACACACAGGTTCATCACAGCATGTGCTAGCTCCTTCCTGGAACAAAGTGTCCCCAGGTACTGAACACACCTGAGTGTCAGGGCTGACTATTTAAAGCCCAGACACTCCCCTGATTGGAAGGATGGTGGATAACGTTCCTCCCTACACTTTCATTATCCACTGAAAACATTCCCTTGTAAATATCGTTCTATTAACTCTCTCTGCACCTACTTGTGCATGAGAACTTGTATGTTTTCACATCACTGAGTCTAAGAGTCTCAGCGACACATACCTCCCTTCTGACACACTACCAGTGACTTTGTCACACTATGAAGATATCCTTTTAGTAGTTCTACAGACGCTTACATTTCCCCTTAGTTAATATCAATTATATAGATTAACATTCACATTGTGCTACGTATCTGTGCAATCATTAGGATTTTTTATTTTTTGCAACCATATTATAAATATATATATAATATATATATACAGTACAGACCAAAAGTTTGGACACACCTCATTTAAAGATTTTCTGTATTTTCATGACTATGAAAATTGTGCATTCACATTGCAGGCTTCAAAACTATGAATTAACACGTGTGGAATTATATACTTAACAAAAAAAGTGTGAAACAACTGAAAATATGTCTTATATTCTAGGTTCTTCAAAGTAGCCACCTTTTGCTTTGATGACTGCTTTGCACACTCTTGGCATTCTCTTGATGAGCTTCAAGAGGTAGTCACCGGAAATGGTCTTCCAACAATCTTGAAGGAGTTCCCAGAGATGCTTAGCACTTGTTGGCCCTTTTGCCTTCACTCTGCGGTCCAGCTCACCCCAAACCATCTCGATTGGGTTCAGGTCTGGTGACTGTGGAGGCCAGGTCATCTGGCGTAGCACCCCACCACTCTCCATCTTGGTCAAATAGCCCTTACACAGCCTGGAGGTGTGTTTGGGGTCATTGTCCTGTTGAAAAATAAATGATGGTCCAACTGAACGCAAACCGGATGGAATAGCATGCCGCTGCAAGATGCTGTGGTAGCCATGCTGGTTCAGTATGCCTTCAATTTTGAATAAATCCCGAACAGTGTCACCAGCAAAGCACCCCCACACCATCACACCTCATCCTCCATGCTTCACGGTGGGAACCAGGCATGTAGAGTCCATCCGTTCACCTTTTCTGCGTCGCACAAAGACACGGTGGTTGGAACCAAAGATCTCAAATTTGAACTCATCAGACCAAGGCACAGATTTCCACTGGTCTAATGTCCATTGCTTGTGTTCTTTAGCCCAAACAAGTCTCTTCTGCTTGTTGCCTGTCCTTAGCAGTGGTTTCCTAGTAGCTATTTTACCATGAGGGTCTGCTGCACAAAGTCTCCTCTTAACAGTTGTAAAGATGTGTCTGCTGCTAGAACTCTGTGTGGCGTTGACCTGGTCTCTAATCTGAGCTGCTGTTACCTGCGATTTCTGAGGCTGGTGACTCGGATAAACTTATCCTCAGAAGCAGAGGTGACTCTTGATATTCCTTTCCTGGGGCGGTCCTCATGTGAGCCAGTTTCTTTGTAGCGCTTGATGGTTTTTGCAACTGCACTTGGGGACACATTCAAAGTTTGCCCAATTTTTCGGACTGACTGACCTTCATTTCTTAAAATAATGATGGCCACTCGTTTTTCTTTACTCAGCTGCTTCTTTCTTGCCATAATACAAATTCTAACAGTCTATTCAGTAGGACTATCAGCTGTGTATCCACCAGACTTCTGCACAACACAACTGATGGTCCCAACGCCATTTATAAGGCAAGAAATCCCACTTATTAAACCTGACAGGGCACACCTGTGAAGTGAAAACCATTTCCGGTGACTACCTCTTGAAGCTCATCAAGAGAATGCCAAGAGTGTGCAAAGCAGTCATCAAAGCAAAAGGTGGTTACTTTGAAGAACCTAGAATATAAGACATATTTTCAGTTGTTTCACACTTTTTTGTTAAGTATATAATTCCACATGTGTTAATTCATAGTTTTGATGCCTTCAGTGTGAATGTACAATTTTCAAAGTCATGAAAATACAGAAAAATCTTTAAATGAGAAGGTGTGTCCAAACTTTTGGTCTGTACTGTATGTGCTCATTTCTACAGTGGGGAAAATAAGTATTTGATACTTTGCCGATTTTGCAAATTTTCCCACCTACAAAGAATGGAGAGGTCTGTAATTTTTCTCGTAGGTCACTTCACTTGTGAGAGACAGAATCTAAAAGTAATCCAGAAAATTACTTTGTATGATTTTTACATAATTCATTTGTATATTATTGCATGAAATAAGTATTTTTATGCAATAGAAAAACAGAACTTAATATTTGGTACAGAAACTTTTGTTTGCAATTACAGAGGTCAGACGATTCCTGTAGTTCTTGACCAGGTTTGCACGCACTGCAGCAGGGATTTTGGCCCCTTCCCCCATACAGATCTTCTCCAGATCTTTCAGGTTTCGGGGCTGTCACTGGGCAGCATTGAGTTTCAACTCCCTCCAAAGATTTTCTATTGGGTTCAGGTCTGGAGACTGGCTAGGCCACTCCAGGACCTTGAAATGCTTCTTACGGAGCCACACCTTAGTTGCCTGGCTGTATATTTCGGGTCATTGTCCTGCTGAAAGACCCATTCTTGACCTTTCTCAGAATTATCTCATGAGGCGAGATCTTGCATGGAGCCCCAGACTAAGGAAGATTAACAGTCATCAATCTATATAGCTATAATATATGACGCGCCCCCTGGGCCGTGGGGTACTCGGTGCAGGGCCGGTCGGTGCAGGGGAGATGTCACAGTGGCGGTGACCCGATCCGTGACCCAGGGCGGTCAATAAAAGGAGATATTTACAGGGGATATATAGTTTTTATATACAGTTCGTGACGCCATCTGTGGTATGCGGCTATATGGAGCCGCCGCTGCGGAGCAGGTCCTCTGGAGCTGGTGTAAATGCAGCACAGTTGGTTTACCCCTCCACAGATAGAGCTTAGCTCCAGGGCTGTGCTGAGATGTTATGGATGTTGCTGTTGCAGTTGTAGTGCAGGGGGTGATGGCGCGGCCGGAATAATTCACAGAGACAGTGGGGTGCAGTCTTCAGGGCTTACTCACAGTTGTTTAGTTCCTCAGGTTACACTTTCTGGACTACGACCTCCCACATCACGCTGCTTTCACCAGGCAGGGGTGCAGCAAACTCCCAGGTGTTTCAAGAGTGCCAGACAGGACCCCGTTCTATATGACCTCCTCAGCCGTCTTTCTGCGCTGGCCCTCACCCTTCTTGCCCTGTGCCTCGCCAAACAATGTCCCTAGTCGGTATCCTCGGATCTTTCTGGGCAACCTGGAGTTCCCTGGATCCTATGTGGTTACCTTTTTGGCGACTTGAGTGCGGATGTGGCAACTGCACCCTGAAAGTACAGAAGCCTCCGGTTCCTAGTTGAACTTTGTAATTCTCACTAGTTAGGGGCCGGTCCCCTCTGCGGCTTGATCCCTCCACCGCCTGGCAGATTCGGGCATACAGGTGGCCTCCAGCACTGCCCGTACCCCTGGGATCTCTTCCACGCTCCTGGAGCCTTTCTCCTGCTCCTCTCTCTCTCTCTTCAGTCTTGGGCCTCTCTGGCTAGGCCCTCCTCCCGAGCAGAGCTCCTGCAGAGCTCCTGCTCCCAACTCTTCCTCTCACTGAAGAACCCTTCTAGATTGTTCCACCTTCTTTTTATAGCACTTCTTACTGAGCTCCCCTGATTTACTTCCTCCACCCACACCCACTACATGGTTCCCCCTATTTTGGTTCCCCCCACTCCAGCCAGGGACAGGGCTCAGAAGGGAAGCGATTCATCTTGCCCCTCCTGCTGGTCTGGAGTAGTGTAGTGTTGGATGCAGGTGTTAGGGTCCCGGGCAGCACTCTATCCTTACCTGAGAGTGAGATACCACACCTCTGGGTGAGATGCAGTACCTCTGTGGTGACTGAACCCACAGGGGCTCAACATATACACACATATATAATTCTAGACAATCGTGTTAAAAATGATGGTCGGCTTCCAGAAAAAAAGAGATCTCCCAGACAAGTAAGCAAATGTCCCGGGCACAGCCAAAGTCTACTGAAACCTCTTGAAAAGCTGCTTTTCTAATACTTCTTGTATGAGAACCTGAGATGCTACGTTAACCACTTCGCGCCAGAGCCTGTTTTTGCCTTCGTGACCGAGCCAATTTTTTCAATTCTGACCACTGTCACTTTATGAAGTAATTACTCTGGAACGCTTCAACGGATTCCCCTGATTCTGAGATTGTTTTTTCGTGACATATTGTACTTCTTGATAGTGGTAAAATTTCTTCGACATCACTTGCGTTTATTTGTGAAAAAATCGGAAAATTTTGGAAATTTTGCAATTTTCAAACTTTGAATTTTCATGCCCTTAAATCAGAGAGATATGTCACACAAAATAGTTAATAAATAACATTTCCCACATGTCTACTTCACATCAGCACAATTTTGGAACCAAATTTTTTTTTTGTTAGGAAGCTATAAGGGTTAAAAGTTGACCAGCGATTTCTCATTTTTACAACAAAATTTGCAAAAACATTTTTTAGGGACCACATCTTATTTGAAGTCACTTTGAGGGGCCTTTATGACAGAAAATACCCAAAAGTGATACCATTTTAAAAACTTCACCCCTCAAGGTGCTCAAAACCACATTCAAGAAGTTTATTAACCCTTCAGGTGGTTCACGGGAATTTTTGGAATGTGGAAGAAAACAATGAACATTTAACTTTTTTTCACAAAAAATTACCTTAGACCCAATATTTTTTAATTTTCGCAAGGGTAACAGGAAAAAATGGACTCCAAAATGTGTTGTGGAATTTCTCCTGAGCACGCTGATACCCCATATGTGGTGCAAAACCACTGTTTGGGCGCACGGCATGGCTCGGAAGGTAAGGAGCGCCATTTGACTTTTGGAATGGAAATTTGGCTGGAATCGATAGCGGACGCCATGTTGCATTTGGAGAGCCCCTGAGGTGCCTAAACAGAGGAAACCCCCAACAAGTGACCGAATTTTACAATCTACTCCTCTGTATAAATTAATCTAATGGTGGGAAAATAAGTAGATAGGTAAATGGTCACTAAACCCATAGATGAATTCCCAGAGAGGTGTCATTTCCAAAATGGGGTCACTTCATGGGGGATTCTGCTGTTCTGGCACTTTTCAGAGGCGCTAAGTACCATAACTAAAGAATCCCCCCTGAAGTGACCCCATTTTGGAAATGACACCCCTCTGGGAATTCATCTATGGGTTTAGTGACCATTTTAACTCAATGGATGATTTCCAGAAACAAGCACACAATGGAACGTTTAGATTCTGGAGAACCCCCACCCCACCCCTGGAAATTAAGTGAGCTCTACTTGAATGTGTCATTCACTAAATGAACCAAATGTTTGAATGACAAAATGGGATACATTTTTACAGTTTAAAAACGTGGTTCTGTGTGGAAGATTTTAAAGCAGTCAGTGATGCATAAGGCTGGCAATGATGGGCATTGTGGGCAATAGTAGCGGGTATCACGCCTCATTCCTCTCTTAGTACGTACACGACATCTTTTCTGGGGGTTCCTTCTCGTTACCGTTGCTGGAATAAGTGCAATAAAATGTCGCTCAGTGAGTCTTTTCACATCCTCAGATTCTAATGGATGAGCGGGGCTAACACTTTCAAAAACAAGATTTTCAATTACCTTTTCTTGATGATCAAGAAAAGGATCGGAATTTCCTGCTTTTTTGTACAACACAAAAGAATTGTATGTGGCCACCTGAAACAAATAAATAACCAACTTTTTATACCAGGTATAGGACTTTCTTTATACCTGGTATGGCTGTAGAACCTGGTCTGCAAGGTCCACACCCCCCATGTGTTTGTTGTAGTCAATGACTGACACAGGTTTTTGCTTCGGAGTGGTGGATCCTAGTTCTACAGTGGCCCTTGTGGCATCTGTGTGGATCGAGCTGGGGACAAAAATATCCCTCTTATCCTATACTTCAGGGCAAGCAGCTCTCCGTTGCGTACAGCCCTTGACTGCCCCTTTTGGAACTTTTGGTTGACCAATGGTTGTGGAAACCCCTGACGGTTTTTACGAATGGTCCCACAAGCTCCGATGTTGTGTTCAACCAGACTTGCTGGTGTAATAATTGTCCACATATAGATTGTAGCCTTTTTGAAAAAATGGACTTATCAGCTCCCAAACAATTTTTCCAGATGTCCCCAGATAAGTAGGGCATCCTGGTGGGTTTAGTTGGCTATCTTTCCCCTCATATATGTGAAAAGCGGATGTGTATCCGGTTGAACTTTCGCACATTTTATAGAGCTTTATTCCAAACCTTGCCCTTTTAGATGGGATAAATTGCTTGAGGAGCAGTGTTCCTTTGAATTTTTACAAGGGACTCATCTATAGAAATATTTTGTGTTGGGGTGTAGAGCCTTCAGATTTTTTCTGACAAATTTTCAATGATGGGTCTAATTTTATATAACCTGTCATGTTCTGGGGCATTTCTGGGCAGGCATTGACTATTGTCGTTAAAATGCCAAAACCGCATGAGCATTTCATAACGGGTCCTAGGAAGAACGACTGAAAACATAGGGGTGGCTTCAACAGGGTGGTTGGATCAGTAGGATCGAATGCTCGGTTTTTTAACAATCCCCATGGCAAATGTAAGTCCTAAATTTTTTTTGATTTCCGGGACATTAGTTGGTGTCCATAAATTTGCCCTAGCATAGTAAGATCGGGGATTCTGGCTTATGAATTGGGATGCGTATAAATTTGTTTGCACGACAATATGCTCTAGCAAGCTGTCTGTAAAAAACAAATTAAAAAAATGAATTGGTCCAAAATCTTCCACCTCCACATTTATACCAGGAATGGCGTTGAAATCAGGGCTGAATGGAGCAGCCGAATCCTGAGCCTCCCATCTGGGAAATGCTATATCATGTGGCAAAGCCCCTTGTACACTGGCATGCGCCAATTCACTAGTAGCAGGGACAGCGCTTGTACTGGGCAGTGTTCCCTGATTTGGAGACGTTTCTCCAGTAGCGCTATTTGCCCCTATTGTTGTACTGGTCCTTGGGCTTGAGGATGGAACAGAATCACTGCTCATTTCTGAGCTCTCAGTGTCGCCGCTACTAAAGCCCTCAAAATCCACATCTCCATCTGAGATTGCGCTGTCATCAGTGTCAGAACACAGCAGGGCATACACCTCCTCTGCGGTATAAGTCTGACGGGCCATTTTATTTGTTTTTATATTTTTTGACTGGACTGGACTGACCGGACTGGACTGACCGGACTGGACTGACTGGACTGGACTGACCGGACTGGACTGACCGGACTGGACTGACCGGACTGACCGGACTGGACTGACCGGACTGGACTGGACTGGATAGACCGGACTGGACTGACCGGACTGGACTGACCGGACTGGACTGGACTGGACTGACCTGACAGGACTGACTGACCTGACCTGACAGGACTGACTGACTGACAGGACTGACTAACCCTAACCTAACTCTTACTTTCTTTTTTTCTACTTTCACAGTGGCAAGGCTGACACAGCTCTTGTCACACTGTTTCTCCTCTGCTCTCTCACTGAGATCGGAGGGGAAACAGTGTATTTATCAGGCAGATCGCCCTCTCTGATTGGCTGGTGTGATGCTGACATCATCGAGACCTGAGCCACTCAGGTCTCAATGAGGTCAGAGGCCACAGCATCAGGATCCCCTCGCTGCTAAGGTATGTGGGGGTCTGGATCACCGACCACCGGCTGTCACTATCTTTTAAATGCCGCGATCGCTATGGATCGCTTCATCTAGAAGATAGGAACAGGTTAACATCATGGGGACCTGATCCAATCAGGTCCCCATGATCTCACATGTCAGAGCTATCGCTCTGCACCGGAACCGCAGCGCTTGCAGGACCCTGGGGGTCCTGAGCGCTGCTGGACCACCCACCGTTTTTAAACGTCGGCGCTGCACAGAGCCCAGGCAGCGCCGACGTTTATGTACAGTGGGCGGTCCTGAACCGGTTAACAGATGGAGCATCATGTCCTTCAGACCACCACTTTTATGGCCTGGTATTATTGTAGCTTGGATTAGGGTATACAACAACCATGTTTTGTGCACTGCAGTCTACACTCGTCCAGTCCAGTCGGGCCTCCCTGACTGTTGGTCAGTAAGATATGTGTAAGTATTTTCTGTATGATATATTATTCTGCTGATACAACTAGTGAGACCTCCGGGCACAAAGATTTCATTCTTTTGTCTGAGTTAAATGCTTTGAAAAACATGATTCAATCCGAGCACCATATCTAAGGAGTCTTGCCACGTGAAGCTAGTTTCATGAAAACATGCCTCCATTTTTTACTTATTAAAGTGTTGTACAAGGTCTGACCTCGTGTTTTTACCATAAACCAGAATCATTTTATAATAAATCTGCCAGATGCTGCGGGGGAAGAGATACTGGCACCATGCCTGCCCTGTGCATCAGTAATCACAGGACACCCCTATAAATATCTGACATAAAATGACATTGAACATTAACTGAACAAAATGTACAGCAATTCTTTCTATCTCTGTATGCCCCTGAAGAAAATCATTCTACATATCCGCATATTTAAGTGACCCTCCACAGGAGCATCACTATGAACCCTAAGGTGTCATTACAGGGGTCTCATGGTCATCAGCTAGAACATTGAAACAAATGATGGGACATGTGAAATGTAATCCTTCTTACATGGGACATGTAGACCACCTTCCATTTATCCTGTGGCCTATAGTTATACGGAGCTATTCTGTAGTAGGTGTGTAGATATTGTGATCTTTTGGCCACTTTACCTGCATACAAATCTACTTCTGTATTTCTGTGCTCCAGCTCTGTGTGCTGCTTGGTCTGGAATACGTGAGCTGCGGGGACTTTAACACCTTCCTTCTGGAGAAGGGGCGGCTTGACATCCCCAGCGCAAGGTACATTTTATGTTACCTACAAACCTGATCATAACTGTATAGAAATGTCTAGCATTGATCCGTTCACTTCCCTGCTGTATTATCTGCCTTTGGGTTCTGGTGTTTTTAATATAAAAAATACTGTAGATTGCAGCGAAATTAACCAGAACATTGACAGAAATCTGAGTGGCCTCATTATTCTTCAGTGGGATCTGGCAGGATTTGTTGTATGTTCTGCATATGGTCATCTTGTTCTAATCGTCCAGTCAATGTAGATAATATTGGCTGGAAGCAATATCTTTGTGTTTCTTGTCTTCTCCTCGGAAAGTTACACTCATTCATGTCTTTCTGTCAGATTCTATGCCGCTGAACTGGTCTGTGGAATCCAGTACCTCCACTCCAAGGGCGTCATCCACAGAGACCTCAAGCCCGAGAACATCTTGGTGGCTGAAACGGGCCATATTAAGATCACAGATTTCGGTCTCGCAATTGACAACATGCATGGAGACCGAACAGCCACCGAATACGCTGGGACTGCAGGTTACATGGCTCCTGAGGTGGGATAATAGTGCTTTCCTATTTAGTTTTCGCTAAAATTACAGTCCATGGGAATGTTAACATTTTGACCTTTTTGTTCTTACTTCCATGATAGATTTTTGCTGGCGAGGAGTATAACGCCGGAGTAGACTGGTATTCTCTTGGTGTCATCTTAAAAGATATGGTTACCAGTGAGTGTACGTTCCATCTGACACTCGATGAGGCATCCTCCGGCATTGATGACATCATTAAACAGGTCAGTATAATTCCAGGTTATTAGTACTATGGGTTGTACAATATTCATTTAAATGGTGAAGTTGTGAGAATGTTTTATTGCCTCTACCGCTTACCTTCATGGGTTTTACTTTATTGTTTTTAGCTCCTACAGAAAGATCCAGCCAGACGCTTAGGAGTCCATGGTAACATCCGAGAGCACGTGTTTTTCCAGTGTATTGATTGGGTCTCTGTGGAAGCCCTGAAAGTGCCTCCACCTCACATCCCTGTAGTAAGTATATGACCAGATCACATTGCACCTCTGTTAAGTATTATTTAGCGCTGACACTTAGGCTATGTGCCCACGATGCAGAAATGCTCAGGATTTTTTCCTGAGCGTTTCTGCATCTCCCTGGCAGAAAAAAACGCATGCGGATTGTACATGCGGATTGTACACGCGGATTGTACATGCGGATTGTACACGCGGATTGTACACGCGGAATGTACACGCGGATTGTACATGCGGATTGTATATGCGGATTGTACACGCGGATTGTACATGCGGATTGTATATGCGGATTGTACACGCGGATCGTACATGCGGATCGTACATGCGGATCGTACTTGCGGATCGTACATGCGGATCGTGCATGCGGATCGTGCATGCGGATCGTGCATGCGGATCGTGCATGCGGATCGTGCATGCGGATCGTACATGCGGATCGTACATGCGGATCGTACATGCGGATTGTACATGCGGATTGTACATGCGTTTTTCCTGCTGGGGACATGCGGAAATGGAGCGTTATTCACTGACATTTCCGCATGCGGATTGTACATGCGGATCGTACATGCGGATTGTACATGCGGATTGTACATGCGGATTGTACATGTGGATCGTACATGCGGATCGTACATGCGGATTGTACATGTGGATTGTACATGCGGATTGTACATGCGTTTTTCCTGCCAGGGACATGCGGATGTGAAGCGTTCTTCACATGCATTTCCGCATGCGGATTGACAAGCGCTTTCCAAGCGATTTTAGCATCACTTGGAAAGTGCTTGTGACAACTAGGTCACACTATATAAATCCATGCAAACTGCATGGATTTATATAGTGTGACCCGAGAGAGTGGTTAAAAATAAAAAAAAAAATGTATACTTACCCTCCGATGGCCCGCGCTGGCTTGCTTCGCTCGGTGCTGGCACTTTGCAGTGGATTGAAAGACCTGCCGATGTCAGCGTCGCATGACCCGTCACGTCTCTGACGTCAGCGCAGGTCCTTCAATCCACTGCAAAGTGCCGGGAAGCAAGTAGGAGCGCAGCGCGGGCCGCCGGAAGGTAAATATACATTTATTTTTTATTTTATTCTTTTTTTACAGATTTTTTAATGGTGCCTGGGTCTGGAGGAGAGTCTCCTCTCCTCTAGTCCTGGGTACCATCCACACATTAGAACGCACCAATTACGCAAGTACAGATGCAGTCTTGCGGAATTGGCGCGTTCTAATGCAAGTCAATGGCGGCGATAAACGCAGCATTTCCCCAAAATAATTGGTAGTACTGCGTTTTTTTCCGTAATGATAATCCTCAGCGGATATTTCCACAGCATGTGCACAGCACATGCGGATTATCATTGCTGCCCTTCTACCATGCGTTTTTAGTGCGTTTCCGCGCTGCAAAAACGCTGCAGGAACGCATTAAAAACGCATCGTGGGCACACAGCCTAACATTGGAAAATCAACATCATCCAGAGCTGCTGGTCCTGGTCTGATGGTCTAGATCATTTCATATCATCCTTCTCCAGAACGTTTGAGATTTTGGTAATAATTATTTTTTTGTTTGTTTTATAGCCATCTAAAGCTCATCACAGTTCTCGACCACACCATCTGGAGAAATTAGAAGCAGCAGAGGCCAAAAAGTCACCTCTATCAGCAAAGGACCAGGCCATGTTCAAGGGATTTTCTTTTGTCAACTTGGAAACCCTTGACAAGACACCAGCTCCATAGTCATCAGAGCCAGCTGTCTTCCTCAGCCTCCAGAAGACCTTGAAGAACTGAAGATTGGACATCACTTTGATGATCATCTGAAAGCACTGCTGGAATGAAGATGACCATGGATACGACACTGAGGGACCCAAAACACAGACCCCAAAGATGAAGAAGCCAGACAATGTAATCATGCGCTGGCAGTAAGTATAAGCGCCACAACATCTGCGCTTCACTATACTCATAGGCATGTGCAGAACATTTTACACTAACCGGTAATTGGATTTCCTCTTGCTCATGACAGCTCCATCTTTCGGTGCTGTCTTGGGGTAAGAAGAAATAACATGGTGTGCGATGGCCGGCTATTAAGGGGAGGAAGGAGGCCGGATTTTTTTTTTTAAAACAAACATCATTGCACATGTCTATGATCATTTTTATCATTACCGGTAGTAAGATTTCCTAACACTCATGAAAGTGCTGTCATGGGTGTCGGGAAGAGGTGTGTGATGGCCGGCTATTAAGGGGAGGAAGGAGGCCGGATTTTTTTTTTTTTTTTTAATTACAGGTGAGCATAAAGATGACAGCAGATCCCAGTGGAGACATAGAAGATAGAGATGCCAGCAGATCTACTCCTATTCTGGCAGTAAGTATAAGCGCCACAACATCTGCGCTTCACTATACTCATAGACATGTGCAGAACATTTTACACTAACCGGTAATTGGATTTCCTCTTGCTCATGACAGCTCCATCTTTCGGTGCTGTCTTGGGCTAAGAAGAAATAACATGGTGTGCGATGGCCGGCTATTAAGGGGAGGAGGAGGCCAGATTTTTTTTTTTAACTAACATTGCACATGTCTATGATCATTTTTACCATTACCAGTAGTAAGATTTCCTCACACTCATGAAAGTGCTGTCATGGGTGTCGGGAAGAGGTGTGTGATGGCCGGCTATTAAGGGGAGGAAGGAGGCCGGATTTTTTTTTTTAACTAACATTGCACATGTCTATGATCATTTTTACCATTACCAGTAGTAAGATTTCCTCACACTCATGAAAGTGCTGTCATGGGTGTCGGGAAGAGGTGTGTGATGGCCGGCTATTAAGGGGAGGAAGGAGGCCGGATTTTTTTTTTTTAATTAGCAGTTAATAATGAAGATAAGCATAGCAATGACAGAGGATCCCAATATATGACACCAAAGACAGAGATGCCAGCAGATCTACTCATATGCTGGCAGTAAGTATAAGCGCCACAACATCTGCGCTTCATGATACTCATAGGCATGTGCAGAACATTTTACACTAACCGGTAATTGGATTTCCTCTTGCTCATAACAGCTCCAGTCTTTGGTGCTGTCTTGGGCTAAGAAGAAATAACATGGTGTGCGATGGCCGGCTATTAAGGGGAGGAGGAGGCCAGATTTTTTTTTAACTAACATTGCACATGTCTATGATCATTTTTACCAGTAACAGTAGTAAGATGACTCCTGAGACCCAGCAACAAAATTTCCCCAAAAAGTCCCATGTAATAACGACAACATACAGAATTTAACCAAAACTCCTTTTAATGGTTAGAGGTCGTTCACAGCCAAAAAGGACGTGCTCAGCGCGTAACTGGTATAAAACCCGGTTAAGGCACTATTGGCCAGCTGAAACGGGTACAAATCCATATTCCACTGCCGGACTCCCGGCGCATATCATACTTCGTACTGGAGAAAAACATCAAGATAGAGCAAATGACTGCTGCTGTGACTTAAATACAGAACAACCAAATAATACCAACAAAACACACTGTACATGGGAAAAAAGGGGAGGGGTGGTGGGAAACGCAGACTGCGGGTCCCATGCTTGTGTGGAGAGAGGCAGGAAGAGGCAGGTGACTAGCCCAGGGGATGGGGGAAGACTCGGTTACCCGGGCCTTTAGCCTTAAGGAGGTCGCGGTGGTCGGCTCCCGG